>NW_026894119.1:0-192120 GCF_032452875.1 Bos javanicus | reverse complement strand
TCATGCTGCTCAGCTGGCAATAATCAAGCAGCTGAGCAGGCAGGAATTACGCAGCACAGCTGGCAATTGTCAAGCAGATGACAGGCAGGAATCGTGCAGCTCAGCTGGGCAATGGTCAAGCAGATGAGCAGACAGTAATCACGCAGCTCAGCAGGCCCTGATCACGTGACTGAGCATGCACTGTTCACGTGGCTGATCATACACTGATCACGTGATTGATCATGCACTGATCACTTGGATATCATGCACTGATCACGTGGCTGATCATACACTGTTCACGTGTCTGACCATGCACTGCTCACGTGGCTGATAATACACTGCTCACGTAACTGATCATGCACTGATCACGTGGCTATCATGCACTGATCACGTGGCTGAACATGCACTGTTCACGTGGCTGATCACACACCTGACACGTGACATAACATACACTGATCACGTGGCACTCATGCACTGATCACGTGGCTGATCATGCACTGATCACGTGACTGATCATGCACTGATCACGTGACTGATCATCCACTGATCACGTGGCTATCATGCACTGATCACGTGACTGATCATGCACTGATCACGTGACTGATGCATGCACTGATCATCCGTCATCATGCACTGATCACGTGGCTATCATGCACTGATCACGTGGTTGATCATGCACTGATCACGTGACTGATCATGCACTGATCACGGCTATATCATGCACTGATCACGTGACTGCGCATGCACTGATCACGTGGCTGATCATGCACTGATCATGTGACTGATCATGCACTGATCACGTGGCTATCATGCACTGATCACGTGGCTGATCATGCAATGATCACGTAGCTACCATGTACTGGTCACGTGACTGATCATGCACTGATCACGTGACTGATCATGCACTGATCACGTGACTTATCATGCACTGATCACGTGACTGATCATGCACTGATCACGTGACTGATCATGCACTGATCACGTGGCTGATCATGCACTGATCATGTGACTGATCATGCACTGATCACCTGGCTACCATATACTTGGCTGACATGACTGATCATGCACTGATCACATGATTGATCATGCACTGATCACCTGGCTTATCATGCATTGATCATGTGACTGATCATGCACTGATCATGTTTGGTGTCACACACTGATCATGTGCCTCTGGAGGCAATGAACAAAGAGCTGAGTAGGCAGGAATCAGTCAGCAGGCTATAATCATGGAACTCAGCTCTGAGAAATCATGCTGCTCAGCTGGCAATAATCAAGCAGATGAGCAGGCAGGAATTATGCAGCACAGCTGGCAATTGTCAAGGAGATGACAGGCAGGAATCGTGCAGCTCAGCTGGCAATTGTCAAGCAGATGAGCAGACAGTAATCACGCAGCTCAGCAGGCCTTGATCACGTGACTGAGCATGCACCTTCACGTGGCTGATCACACTCCTATCACGTGACTGATCATGCACTGATCATGTGACTGATCATGCACTGATCACGTAGCTATCATGCACTGATCACTTGGCTGATCATACACTCAATACGGGACTGATCATGCACTGATCACAGCGCTATCATGCTTTGACTACATGACTCCACATGCACTGATCACGTGGATGATCATGCACTGATCACGTGACTGAGCATGCACTGATCACGTGACTGATCATGCACTGATCACGTGGCTGATCATGCACTGATCAGGTGGCTATCATGCACTGCTCACGTGGCTGATCTGGCATGATCACGCAGCTACCATGCAACTGTCATGTGATGATCATGCAGGATCACGCAGCTCAGCAGGCCCTGATCACGTGACTCTGCAGGCACTGATCACGTGGCTGATCAAGCACAGATCACGTGACTGAGCATGCACTGATCACGTGGCTATCATGCACTGATGACGTGACTGCGCATGCACTGATGACGTGGCTGATCAGGCACTGATCACATGGCTCATCATGCACTGATCACGTGTTTATCAGGCAATGATCAGTGACTGACAGGCGCTGATCATGGGACTGTGCACGCACTGATCACGTGGCTATCATGCACTGATCACGTGACTGCGCATGCACTGATGACGTGGCTGTTCGGGCACTGATCACGTGTTTATCAGGCAGTGATCAGTGACTGACAGGCGCTGATCAGGGGACTGTGCACGCACTGATCAGGTGGCTGATCAGGAACTGACCACCTGACTGCGCATGCAGTGATCACGTGGCTGGTCGTTCACTGATCACGTGTTTATCATACGGTGATCACGTGACTGAGAGGCGCTGATCACGTGACTGTGCCGTCAGTGATCACGTGGCTGAGCAGGCACTGATATCGTGACTGAGCATGCACTGATCATGTGCCGGGAGCCGGGGAGGCATTCCACTCTGGACAAAGGTCATGAGGAAGGAGGCTCGGCATACGCAAATGCGGGATCGAGCCTCAGGAGTCCACCCGGATATTCTCGAGCATCTCCCCCAAAAAAACCAGAGTCTGCCTACTGTATTGCTTTGTGCTCTCACCTCTGATTTCACTGGGGGCTGTCCCCCACCACCATCTCGCTCTCTCTGTCAAAGAGTTAACTTACAGCTCCAATTCATAAAGTTCCTTGTCATTCTTCCCTTTAACTTCCAGCTGAGTCTCCATCTGGAGCGCGGAACCCACCACGCTCACTAATTATGCCTGGGCTGCTAAGACCCACTCGAGAAGGTGTCTAGGGTGAGGCACCTTTCGCTATTCGAGAGGGCGCCTGCGGCCTACGTAAGTGGTGCAAACTTCTTGTCTTGAAGTTTGATTGGTCTTCCGCGTAAACCAAGCTACTCAGTCTCTTTTCTCCACCGAATTTTCCTACTGAGCTCTCCTCATACTATTATTCTTGACATCTCTGATTAGCATATAAATAGTCGCCTAGGCCATCTCTCCTTCGAATACCCTGGATCAGTTGGGGCTGGTCCCCGGCAGGTGGCGACCGAACAGGGACCTCAGGAGGCAATACTCAAAGAGCTGAGCAGACACGAACCACGCAATCAGCAGGCAATAAGCATGGAGCTCAGCAGTGACGAATCATGCTGCTCAACTGGCAATAATCAAGCACGTGACCAGGCAGGAATCACGCAGCTCAGCTGGCAATTGTCAAGCAGATGAGCCGACAGGAATCACGCAGCTCAGATGGCAATTGTCATGCAGATGAGCCGGCAGGAATCACGCAGCTCAGCAGGCCCTGATCACGTGACTCTGCAGGCACTGATCACGTGGCTGATCAAGTCCAGATCACGTGACTGAGCATGCACTGATCACGTGGCTATCATGCACTGATGACGTGACTGCGCATGCACTGATGACGTGGCTGATCGGGCACTGATCACATGGCTCATCATGCACTGATCACGTGTTTATCAGGCAATGATCAGTGACTGACAGGCGCTGATCATGGGACTGTGCACGCACTGATCACGTGGCTATCATGCACTGATCACGTGACTGCGCATGCACTGATGACGTGGCTGTTCGGGCACTGATCACGTGTTTATCAGGCAGTGATCAGTGACTGACAGGCGCTGATCAGGGGACTGTGCACGCACTGATCAGGTGGCTGATCAGGAACTGACCACCTGACCGCGCATGCAGTGATCACGTGGCTGGTCGTTCACTGATCACGTGTTTATCATACGGTGATCACGTGACTGAGAGGCGCTGATCACGTGACTGTGCCGTCAGTGATCACGTGGCTGAGCAGGCACTGATATCGTGACTGAGCATGCACTGATCATGTGCCGGGAGCCGGGGAGGCATTCCACTCTGGACAAAGGTCATGAGGAAGGAGGCTCGGCATACGCAAATGCGGGATCGAGCCTCAGGAGTCCACCCGGATATTCTCGAGCATCTCCCCCCAAAAAAACCGGAGTCTGCCTACTGTATTGCTTTGTGCTCTCACCTCTGATTTCACTGGGGGCTGTCCCCCACCACCATCTCGCTCTCTCTGTCAAAGAGTTAACTTACAGCTCCAATTCATAAAGTTCCTTGTCATTCTTCCCTTTAACTTCCAGCTGAGTCTCCATCTGGAGCGCGGAACCCACCACGCTTACTAATTATGCCTGGGCTGCTAAGACCCACTCGAGAAGGTGTCTAGGGTGAGGCACCTTTCGCTATTCGAGAGGGCGCCTGCGGCCTACGTAAGTGGTGCAAACTTCTTGTCTTGAAGTTTGATTGGTCTTCCGCGTAAACCAAGCTACTCAGTCTCTTTTCTCCACCGAATTTTCCTACTGAGCTCTCCTCATACTATTATTCTTGACATCTCTGATTAGCATATAAATAGTCGCCTAGGCCATCTCTCCTTCGAATACCCTGGATCAGTTGGGGCTGGTCCCCGGCAGGTGGCGACCGAACAGGGACCTCAGGAGGCAATACTCAAAGAGCTGAGCAGACACGAACCACGCAATCAGCAGGCAATAAGCATGGAGCTCAGCAGTGACGAATCATGCTGCTCAACTGGCAATAATCAAGCACGTGACCAGGCAGGAATCACGCAGCTCAGCTGGCAATTGTCAAGCAGATGAGCCGACAGGAATCACGCAGCTCAGATGGCAATTGTCATGCAGATGAGCCGGCAGGAATCACGCAGCTCAGCAGGCCCTGATCACGTGACTCTGCAGGCACTGATCACGTGGCTGATCAAGTCCAGATCACGTGACTGAGCATGCACTGATCACGTGGCTATCATGCACTGATGACGTGACTGCGCATGCACTGATGACGTGGCTGATCGGGCACTGATCACATGGCACATCATGCACTGATCACGTGTTTATCAGGCAATGATCAGTGACTGACAGGCGCTGATCATGGGACTGTGCACGCACTGATCACGTGGCTATCATGCACTGATCACGTGACTGCGCATGCACTGATGACGTGGCTGATCGGGCACTGATCACGTGTTTATCACTGATCAGTGATCACTGTGCACTGATCACGTGGCATGCACTGATCACGTGACTGGCATGCACTGATGCGTGGCGCACTGATCACGTGATCAGGCAATGATCAGTGACTGACACGCTGACTGACCACGCACTGATCACGTGGATCATGCACTGATCACGACTGCATGCACTGATGACGTGGCTGTTCACTGATCACGTGATCAGGCAGTGATCAGTGACTGACATCTGATCAGACGCACGCACTGATCAGGTGGCTGATCAGGAACTGACCACCTGAGCGCATGCAGTGATCACGTGGCTGGTCGTTCACTGATCACGTGTTTATCATACGGTGATCACGTGACTGAGAGGCGCTGATCACGTGACTGTGCCGTCAGTGATCACGTGGCTGAGCAGGCACTGATATCGTGACTGAGCATGCACTGATCATGTGCCGGGAGCCGGGGAGGCATTCCACTCTGGACAAAGGTCATGAGGAAGGAGGCTCGGCATACGCAAATGCGGGATCGAGCCTCAGGAGTCCACCCGGATATTCTCGAGCATCTCCCCCAAAAAAACCGGAGTCTGCCTACTGTATTGCTTTGTGCTCTCACCTCTGATTTCACTGGGGGCTGTCCCCCACCACCATCTCGCTCTCTCTGTCAAAGAGTTAACTTACAGCTCCAATTCATAAAGTTCCTTGTCATTCTTCCCTTTAACTTCCAGCTGAGTCTCCATCTGGAGCGCGGAACCCACCACGCTTACTAATTATGCCTGGGCTGCTAAGACCCACTCGAGAAGGTGTCTAGGGTGAGGCACCTTTCGCTATTCGAGAGGGCGCCTGCGGCCTACGTAAGTGGTGCAAACTTCTTGTCTTGAAGTTTGATTGGTCTTCCGCGTAAACCAAGCTACTCAGTCTCTTTTCTCCACCGAATTTTCCTACTGAGCTCTCCTCATACTATTATTCTTGACATCTCTGATTAGCATATAAATAGTCGCCTAGGCCATCTCTCCTTCGAATACCCTGGATCAGTTGGGGCTGGTCCCCGGCAGGTGGCGACCGAACAGGGACCTCAGGAGGCAATACTCAAAGAGCTGAGCAGACACGAACCACGCAATCAGCAGGCAATAAGCATGGAGCTCAGCAGTGACGAATCATGCTGCTCAACTGGCAATAATCAAGCACGTGACCAGGCAGGAATCACGCAGCTCAGCTGGCAATTGTCAAGCAGATGAGCCGACAGGAATCACGCAGCTCAGATGGCAATTGTCATGCAGATGAGCCGGCAGGAATCACGCAGCTCAGCAGGCCCTGATCACGTGACTCTGCAGGCACTGATCACGTGGCTGATCAAGTCCAGATCACGTGACTGAGCATGCACTGATCACGTGGCTATCATGCACTGATGACGTGACTGCGCATGCACTGATGACGTGGCTGATCGGGCACTGATCACATGGCTCATCATGCACTGATCACGTGTTTATCAGGCAATGATCAGTGACTGACAGGCGCTGATCATGGGACTGTGCACGCACTGATCACGTGGCTATCATGCACTGATCACGTGACTGCGCATGCACTGATGACGTGGCTGTTCGGGCACTGATCACGTGTTTATCAGGCAGTGATCAGTGACTGACAGGCGCTGATCAGGGGACTGTGCACGCACTGATCAGGTGGCTGATCAGGAACTGACCACCTGACCGCGCATGCAGTGATCACGTGGCTGGTCGTTCACTGATCACGTGTTTATCATACGGTGATCACGTGACTGAGAGGCGCTGATCACGTGACTGTGCCGTCAGTGATCACGTGGCTGAGCAGGCACTGATATCGTGACTGAGCATGCACTGATCATGTGCCGGGAGCCGGGGAGGCATTCCACTCTGGACAAAGGTCATGAGGAAGGAGGCTCGGCATACGCAAATGCGGGATCGAGCCTCAGGAGTCCACCCGGATATTCTCGAGCATCTCCCCCCAAAAAAACCGGAGTCTGCCTACTGTATTGCTTTGTGCTCTCACCTCTGATTTCACTGGGGGCTGTCCCCCACCACCATCTCGCTCTCTCTGTCAAAGAGTTAACTTACAGCTCCAATTCATAAAGTTCCTTGTCATTCTTCCCTTTAACTTCCAGCTGAGTCTCCATCTGGAGCGCGGAACCCACCACGCTTACTAATTATGCCTGGGCTGCTAAGACCCACTCGAGAAGGTGTCTAGGGTGAGGCACCTTTCGCTATTCGAGAGGGCGCCTGCGGCCTACGTAAGTGGTGCAAACTTCTTGTCTTGAAGTTTGATTGGTCTTCCGCGTAAACCAAGCTACTCAGTCTCTTTTCTCCACCGAATTTTCCTACTGAGCTCTCCTCATACTATTATTCTTGACATCTCTGATTAGCATATAAATAGTCGCCTAGGCCATCTCTCCTTCGAATACCCTGGATCAGTTGGGGCTGGTCCCCGGCAGGTGGCGACCGAACAGGGACCTCAGGAGGCAATACTCAAAGAGCTGAGCAGACACGAACCACGCAATCAGCAGGCAATAAGCATGGAGCTCAGCAGTGACGAATCATGCTGCTCAACTGGCAATAATCAAGCACGTGACCAGGCAGGAATCACGCAGCTCAGCTGGCAATTGTCAAGCAGATGAGCCGACAGGAATCACGCAGCTCAGATGGCAATTGTCATGCAGATGAGCCGGCAGGAATCACGCAGCTCAGCAGGCCCTGATCACGTGACTCTGCAGGCACTGATCACGTGGCTGATCAAGTCCAGATCACGTGACTGAGCATGCACTGATCACGTGGCTATCATGCACTGATGACGTGACTGCGCATGCACTGATGACGTGGCTGATCGGGCACTGATCACATGGCTCATCATGCACTGATCACGTGTTTATCAGGCAATGATCAGTGACTGACAGGCGCTGATCATGGGACTGTGCACGCACTGATCACGTGGCTATCATGCACTGATCACGTGACTGCGCATGCACTGATGACGTGGCTGTTCGGGCACTGATCACGTGTTTATCAGGCAGTGATCAGTGACTGACAGGCGCTGATCAGGGGACTGTGCACGCACTGATCAGGTGGCTGATCAGGAACTGACCACCTGACCGCGCATGCAGTGATCACGTGGCTGGTCGTTCACTGATCACGTGTTTATCATACGGTGATCACGTGACTGAGAGGCGCTGATCACGTGACTGTGCCGTCAGTGATCACGTGGCTGAGCAGGCACTGATATCGTGACTGAGCATGCACTGATCATGTGCCGGGAGCCGGGGAGGCATTCCACTCTGGACAAAGGTCATGAGGAAGGAGGCTCGGCATACGCAAATGCGGGATCGAGCCTCAGGAGTCCACCCGGATATTCTCGAGCATCTCCCCCCAAAAAAACCGGAGTCTGCCTACTGTATTGCTTTGTGCTCTCACCTCTGATTTCACTGGGGGCTGTCCCCCACCACCATCTCGCTCTCTCTGTCAAAGAGTTAACTTACAGCTCCAATTCATAAAGTTCCTTGTCATTCTTCCCTTTAACTTCCAGCTGAGTCTCCATCTGGAGCGCGGAACCCACCACGCTTACTAATTATGCCTGGGCTGCTAAGACCCACTCGAGAAGGTGTCTAGGGTGAGGCACCTTTCGCTATTCGAGAGGGCGCCTGCGGCCTACGTAAGTGGTGCAAACTTCTTGTCTTGAAGTTTGATTGGTCTTCCGCGTAAACCAAGCTACTCAGTCTCTTTTCTCCACCGAATTTTCCTACTGAGCTCTCCTCATACTATTATTCTTGACATCTCTGATTAGCATATAAATAGTCGCCTAGGCCATCTCTCCTTCGAATACCCTGGATCAGTTGGGGCTGGTCCCCGGCAGGTGGCGACCGAACAGGGACCTCAGGAGGCAATACTCAAAGAGCTGAGCAGACACGAACCACGCAATCAGCAGGCAATAAGCATGGAGCTCAGCAGTGACGAATCATGCTGCTCAACTGGCAATAATCAAGCACGTGACCAGGCAGGAATCACGCAGCTCAGCTGGCAATTGTCAAGCAGATGAGCCGACAGGAATCACGCAGCTCAGATGGCAATTGTCATGCAGATGAGCCGGCAGGAATCACGCAGCTCAGCAGGCCCTGATCACGTGACTCTGCAGGCACTGATCACGTGGCTGATCAAGTCCAGATCACGTGACTGAGCATGCACTGATCACGTGGCTATCATGCACTGATGACGTGACTGCGCATGCACTGATGACGTGGCTGATCGGGCACTGATCACATGGCTCATCATGCACTGATCACGTGTTTATCAGGCAATGATCAGTGACTGACAGGCGCTGATCATGGGACTGTGCACGCACTGATCACGTGGCTATCATGCACTGATCACGTGACTGCGCATGCACTGATGACGTGGCTGTTCGGGCACTGATCACGTGTTTATCAGGCAGTGATCAGTGACTGACAGGCGCTGATCAGGGGACTGTGCACGCACTGATCAGGTGGCTGATCAGGAACTGACCACCTGACCGCGCATGCAGTGATCACGTGGCTGGTCGTTCACTGATCACGTGTTTATCATACGGTGATCACGTGACTGAGAGGCGCTGATCACGTGACTGTGCCGTCAGTGATCACGTGGCTGAGCAGGCACTGATATCGTGACTGAGCATGCACTGATCATGTGCCGGGAGCCGGGGAGGCATTCCACTCTGGACAAAGGTCATGAGGAAGGAGGCTCGGCATACGCAAATGCGGGATCGAGCCTCAGGAGTCCACCCGGATATTCTCGAGCATCTCCCCCCAAAAAAACCGGAGTCTGCCTACTGTATTGCTTTGTGCTCTCACCTCTGATTTCACTGGGGGCTGTCCCCCACCACCATCTCGCTCTCTCTGTCAAAGAGTTAACTTACAGCTCCAATTCATAAAGTTCCTTGTCATTCTTCCCTTTAACTTCCAGCTGAGTCTCCATCTGGAGCGCGGAACCCACCACGCTTACTAATTATGCCTGGGCTGCTAAGACCCACTCGAGAAGGTGTCTAGGGTGAGGCACCTTTCGCTATTCGAGAGGGCGCCTGCGGCCTACGTAAGTGGTGCAAACTTCTTGTCTTGAAGTTTGATTGGTCTTCCGCGTAAACCAAGCTACTCAGTCTCTTTTCTCCACCGAATTTTCCTACTGAGCTCTCCTCATACTATTATTCTTGACATCTCTGATTAGCATATAAATAGTCGCCTAGGCCATCTCTCCTTCGAATACCCTGGATCAGTTGGGGCTGGTCCCCGGCAGGTGGCGACCGAACAGGGACCTCAGGAGGCAATACTCAAAGAGCTGAGCAGACACGAACCACGCAATCAGCAGGCAATAAGCATGGAGCTCAGCAGTGACGAATCATGCTGCTCAACTGGCAATAATCAAGCACGTGACCAGGCAGGAATCACGCAGCTCAGCTGGCAATTGTCAAGCAGATGAGCCGACAGGAATCACGCAGCTCAGATGGCAATTGTCATGCAGATGAGCCGGCAGGAATCACGCAGCTCAGCAGGCCCTGATCACGTGACTCTGCAGGCACTGATCACGTGGCTGATCAAGTCCAGATCACGTGACTGAGCATGCACTGATCACGTGGCTATCATGCACTGATGACGTGACTGCGCATGCACTGATGACGTGGCTGATCGGGCACTGATCACATGGCTCATCATGCACTGATCACGTGTTTATCAGGCAATGATCAGTGACTGACAGGCGCTGATCATGGGACTGTGCACGCACTGATCACGTGGCTATCATGCACTGATCACGTGACTGCGCATGCACTGATGACGTGGCTGTTCGGGCACTGATCACGTGTTTATCAGGCAGTGATCAGTGACTGACAGGCGCTGATCAGGGGACTGTGCACGCACTGATCAGGTGGCTGATCAGGAACTGACCACCTGACCGCGCATGCAGTGATCACGTGGCTGGTCGTTCACTGATCACGTGTTTATCATACGGTGATCACGTGACTGAGAGGCGCTGATCACGTGACTGTGCCGTCAGTGATCACGTGGCTGAGCAGGCACTGATATCGTGACTGAGCATGCACTGATCATGTGCCGGGAGCCGGGGAGGCATTCCACTCTGGACAAAGGTCATGAGGAAGGAGGCTCGGCATACGCAAATGCGGGATCGAGCCTCAGGAGTCCACCCGGATATTCTCGAGCATCTCCCCCCAAAAAAACCGGAGTCTGCCTACTGTATTGCTTTGTGCTCTCACCTCTGATTTCACTGGGGGCTGTCCCCCACCACCATCTCGCTCTCTCTGTCAAAGAGTTAACTTACAGCTCCAATTCATAAAGTTCCTTGTCATTCTTCCCTTTAACTTCCAGCTGAGTCTCCATCTGGAGCGCGGAACCCACCACGCTTACTAATTATGCCTGGGCTGCTAAGACCCACTCGAGAAGGTGTCTAGGGTGAGGCACCTTTCGCTATTCGAGAGGGCGCCTGCGGCCTACGTAAGTGGTGCAAACTTCTTGTCTTGAAGTTTGATTGGTCTTCCGCGTAAACCAAGCTACTCAGTCTCTTTTCTCCACCGAATTTTCCTACTGAGCTCTCCTCATACTATTATTCTTGACATCTCTGATTAGCATATAAATAGTCGCCTAGGCCATCTCTCCTTCGAATACCCTGGATCAGTTGGGGCTGGTCCCCGGCAGGTGGCGACCGAACAGGGACCTCAGGAGGCAATACTCAAAGAGCTGAGCAGACACGAACCACGCAATCAGCAGGCAATAAGCATGGAGCTCAGCAGTGACGAATCATGCTGCTCAACTGGCAATAATCAAGCACGTGACCAGGCAGGAATCACGCAGCTCAGCTGGCAATTGTCAAGCAGATGAGCCGACAGGAATCACGCAGCTCAGCTGGCAATTGTCATGCAGATGAGCCGGCAGGAATCACGCAGCTCAGCAGGCCCTGATCACGTGACTCTGCAGGCACTGATCACGTGGCTGATCAAGTCCAGATCACGTGACTGAGCATGCACTGATCACGTGGCTATCATGCACTGATGACGTGACTGCGCATGCACTGATGACGTGGCTGATCGGGCACTGATCACATGGCTCATCATGCACTGATCACGTGTTTATCAGGCAATGATCAGTGACTGACAGGCGCTGATCATGGGACTGTGCACGCACTGATCACGTGGCTATCATGCACTGATCACGTGACTGCGCATGCACTGATGACGTGGCTGTTCGGGCACTGATCACGTGTTTATCAGGCAGTGATCAGTGACTGACAGGCGCTGATCAGGGGACTGTGCACGCACTGATCAGGTGGCTGATCAGGAACTGACCACCTGACCGCGCATGCAGTGATCACGTGGCTGGTCGTTCACTGATCACGTGTTTATCATACGGTGATCACGTGACTGAGAGGCGCTGATCACGTGACTGTGCCGTCAGTGATCACGTGGCTGAGCAGGCACTGATATCGTGACTGAGCATGCACTGATCATGTGCCGGGAGCCGGGGAGGCATTCCACTCTGGACAAAGGTCATGAGGAAGGAGGCTCGGCATACGCAAATGCGGGATCGAGCCTCAGGAGTCCACCCGGATATTCTCGAGCATCTCCCCCAAAAAAACCGGAGTCTGCCTACTGTATTGCTTTGTGCTCTCACCTCTGATTTCACTGGGGGCTGTCCCCCACCACCATCTCGCTCTCTCTGTCAAAGAGTTAACTTACAGCTCCAATTCATAAAGTTCCTTGTCATTCTTCCCTTTAACTTCCAGCTGAGTCTCCATCTGGAGCGCGGAACCCACCACGCTTACTAATTATGCCTGGGCTGCTAAGACCCACTCGAGAAGGTGTCTAGGGTGAGGCACCTTTCGCTATTCGAGAGGGCGCCTGCGGCCTACGTAAGTGGTGCAAACTTCTTGTCTTGAAGTTTGATTGGTCTTCCGCGTAAACCAAGCTACTCAGTCTCTTTTCTCCACCGAATTTTCCTACTGAGCTCTCCTCATACTATTATTCTTGACATCTCTGATTAGCATATAAATAGTCGCCTAGGCCATCTCTCCTTCGAATACCCTGGATCAGTTGGGGCTGGTCCCCGGCAGGTGGCGACCGAACAGGGACCTCAGGAGGCAATACTCAAAGAGCTGAGCAGACACGAACCACGCAATCAGCAGGCAATAAGCATGGAGCTCAGCAGTGACGAATCATGCTGCTCAACTGGCAATAATCAAGCACGTGACCAGGCAGGAATCACGCAGCTCAGCTGGCAATTGTCAAGCAGATGAGCCGACAGGAATCACGCAGCTCAGCTGGCAATTGTCATGCAGATGAGCCGGCAGGAATCACGCAGCTCAGCAGGCCCTGATCACGTGACTCTGCAGGCACTGATCACGTGGCTGATCAAGTCCAGATCACGTGACTGAGCATGCACTGATCACGTGGCTATCATGCACTGATGACGTGACTGCGCATGCACTGATGACGTGGCTGATCGGGCACTGATCACATGGCTCATCATGCACTGATCACGTGTTTATCAGGCAATGATCAGTGACTGACAGGCGCTGATCATGGGACTGTGCACGCACTGATCACGTGGCTATCATGCACTGATCACGTGACTGCGCATGCACTGATGACGTGGCTGTTCGGGCACTGATCACGTGTTTATCAGGCAGTGATCAGTGACTGACAGGCGCTGATCAGGGGACTGTGCACGCACTGATCAGGTGGCTGATCAGGAACTGACCACCTGACCGCGCATGCAGTGATCACGTGGCTGGTCGTTCACTGATCACGTGTTTATCATACGGTGATCACGTGACTGAGAGGCGCTGATCACGTGACTGTGCCGTCAGTGATCACGTGGCTGAGCAGGCACTGATATCGTGACTGAGCATGCACTGATCATGTGCCGGGAGCCGGGGAGGCATTCCACTCTGGACAAAGGTCATGAGGAAGGAGGCTCGGCATACGCAAATGCGGGATCGAGCCTCAGGAGTCCACCCGGATATTCTCGAGCATCTCCCCCCAAAAAAACCGGAGTCTGCCTACTGTATTGCTTTGTGCTCTCACCTCTGATTTCACTGGGGGCTGTCCCCCACCACCATCTCGCTCTCTCTGTCAAAGAGTTAACTTACAGCTCCAATTCATAAAGTTCCTTGTCATTCTTCCCTTTAACTTCCAGCTGAGTCTCCATCTGGAGCGCGGAACCCACCACGCTTACTAATTATGCCTGGGCTGCTAAGACCCACTCGAGAAGGTGTCTAGGGTGAGGCACCTTTCGCTATTCGAGAGGGCGCCTGCGGCCTACGTAAGTGGTGCAAACTTCTTGTCTTGAAGTTTGATTGGTCTTCCGCGTAAACCAAGCTACTCAGTCTCTTTTCTCCACCGAATTTTCCTACTGAGCTCTCCTCATACTATTATTCTTGACATCTCTGATTAGCATATAAATAGTCGCCTAGGCCATCTCTCCTTCGAATACCCTGGATCAGTTGGGGCTGGTCCCCGGCAGGTGGCGACCGAACAGGGACCTCAGGAGGCAATACTCAAAGAGCTGAGCAGACACGAACCACGCAATCAGCAGGCAATAAGCATGGAGCTCAGCAGTGACGAATCATGCTGCTCAACTGGCAATAATCAAGCACGTGACCAGGCAGGAATCACGCAGCTCAGCTGGCAATTGTCAAGCAGATGAGCCGACAGGAATCACGCAGCTCAGCTGGCAATTGTCATGCAGATGAGCCGGCAGGAATCACGCAGCTCAGCAGGCCCTGATCACGTGACTCTGCAGGCACTGATCACGTGGCTGATCAAGTCCAGATCACGTGACTGAGCATGCACTGATCACGTGGCTATCATGCACTGATGACGTGACTGCGCATGCACTGATGACGTGGCTGATCGGGCACTGATCACATGGCTCATCATGCACTGATCACGTGTTTATCAGGCAATGATCAGTGACTGACAGGCGCTGATCATGGGACTGTGCACGCACTGATCACGTGGCTATCATGCACTGATCACGTGACTGCGCATGCACTGATGACGTGGCTGTTCGGGCACTGATCACGTGTTTATCAGGCAGTGATCAGTGACTGACAGGCGCTGATCAGGGGACTGTGCACGCACTGATCAGGTGGCTGATCAGGAACTGACCACCTGACCGCGCATGCAGTGATCACGTGGCTGGTCGTTCACTGATCACGTGTTTATCATACGGTGATCACGTGACTGAGAGGCGCTGATCACGTGACTGTGCCGTCAGTGATCACGTGGCTGAGCAGGCACTGATATCGTGACTGAGCATGCACTGATCATGTGCCGGGAGCCGGGGAGGCATTCCACTCTGGACAAAGGTCATGAGGAAGGAGGCTCGGCATACGCAAATGCGGGATCGAGCCTCAGGAGTCCACCCGGATATTCTCGAGCATCTCCCCCCAAAAAAACCGGAGTCTGCCTACTGTATTGCTTTGTGCTCTCACCTCTGATTTCACTGGGGGCTGTCCCCCACCACCATCTCGCTCTCTCTGTCAAAGAGTTAACTTACAGCTCCAATTCATAAAGTTCCTTGTCATTCTTCCCTTTAACTTCCAGCTGAGTCTCCATCTGGAGCGCGGAACCCACCACGCTTACTAATTATGCCTGGGCTGCTAAGACCCACTCGAGAAGGTGTCTAGGGTGAGGCACCTTTCGCTATTCGAGAGGGCGCCTGCGGCCTACGTAAGTGGTGCAAACTTCTTGTCTTGAAGTTTGATTGGTCTTCCGCGTAAACCAAGCTACTCAGTCTCTTTTCTCCACCGAATTTTCCTACTGAGCTCTCCTCATACTATTATTCTTGACATCTCTGATTAGCATATAAATAGTCGCCTAGGCCATCTCTCCTTCGAATACCCTGGATCAGTTGGGGCTGGTCCCCGGCAGGTGGCGACCGAACAGGGACCTCAGGAGGCAATACTCAAAGAGCTGAGCAGACACGAACCACGCAATCAGCAGGCAATAAGCATGGAGCTCAGCAGTGACGAATCATGCTGCTCAACTGGCAATAATCAAGCACGTGACCAGGCAGGAATCACGCAGCTCAGCTGGCAATTGTCAAGCAGATGAGCCGACAGGAATCACGCAGCTCAGCTGGCAATTGTCATGCAGATGAGCCGGCAGGAATCACGCAGCTCAGCAGGCCCTGATCACGTGACTCTGCAGGCACTGATCACGTGGCTGATCAAGTCCAGATCACGTGACTGAGCATGCACTGATCACGTGGCTATCATGCACTGATGACGTGACTGCGCATGCACTGATGACGTGGCTGATCGGGCACTGATCACATGGCTCATCATGCACTGATCACGTGTTTATCAGGCAATGATCAGTGACTGACAGGCGCTGATCATGGGACTGTGCACGCACTGATCACGTGGCTATCATGCACTGATCACGTGACTGCGCATGCACTGATGACGTGGCTGTTCGGGCACTGATCACGTGTTTATCAGGCAGTGATCAGTGACTGACAGGCGCTGATCAGGGGACTGTGCACGCACTGATCAGGTGGCTGATCAGGAACTGACCACCTGACCGCGCATGCAGTGATCACGTGGCTGGTCGTTCACTGATCACGTGTTTATCATACGGTGATCACGTGACTGAGAGGCGCTGATCACGTGACTGTGCCGTCAGTGATCACGTGGCTGAGCAGGCACTGATATCGTGACTGAGCATGCACTGATCATGTGCCGGGAGCCGGGGAGGCATTCCACTCTGGACAAAGGTCATGAGGAAGGAGGCTCGGCATACGCAAATGCGGGATCGAGCCTCAGGAGTCCACCCGGATATTCTCGAGCATCTCCCCCCAAAAAAACCGGAGTCTGCCTACTGTATTGCTTTGTGCTCTCACCTCTGATTTCACTGGGGGCTGTCCCCCACCACCATCTCGCTCTCTCTGTCAAAGAGTTAACTTACAGCTCCAATTCATAAAGTTCCTTGTCATTCTTCCCTTTAACTTCCAGCTGAGTCTCCATCTGGAGCGCGGAACCCACCACGCTTACTAATTATGCCTGGGCTGCTAAGACCCACTCGAGAAGGTGTCTAGGGTGAGGCACCTTTCGCTATTCGAGAGGGCGCCTGCGGCCTACGTAAGTGGTGCAAACTTCTTGTCTTGAAGTTTGATTGGTCTTCCGCGTAAACCAAGCTACTCAGTCTCTTTTCTCCACCGAATTTTCCTACTGAGCTCTCCTCATACTATTATTCTTGACATCTCTGATTAGCATATAAATAGTCGCCTAGGCCATCTCTCCTTCGAATACCCTGGATCAGTTGGGGCTGGTCCCCGGCAGGTGGCGACCGAACAGGGACCTCAGGAGGCAATACTCAAAGAGCTGAGCAGACACGAACCACGCAATCAGCAGGCAATAAGCATGGAGCTCAGCAGTGACGAATCATGCTGCTCAACTGGCAATAATCAAGCACGTGACCAGGCAGGAATCACGCAGCTCAGCTGGCAATTGTCAAGCAGATGAGCCGACAGGAATCACGCAGCTCAGCTGGCAATTGTCATGCAGATGAGCCGGCAGGAATCACGCAGCTCAGCAGGCCCTGATCACGTGACTCTGCAGGCACTGATCACGTGGCTGATCAAGTCCAGATCACGTGACTGAGCATGCACTGATCACGTGGCTATCATGCACTGATGACGTGACTGCGCATGCACTGATGACGTGGCTGATCGGGCACTGATCACATGGCTCATCATGCACTGATCACGTGTTTATCAGGCAATGATCAGTGACTGACAGGCGCTGATCATGGGACTGTGCACGCACTGATCACGTGGCTATCATGCACTGATCACGTGACTGCGCATGCACTGATGACGTGGCTGTTCGGGCACTGATCACGTGTTTATCAGGCAGTGATCAGTGACTGACAGGCGCTGATCAGGGGACTGTGCACGCACTGATCAGGTGGCTGATCAGGAACTGACCACCTGACCGCGCATGCAGTGATCACGTGGCTGGTCGTTCACTGATCACGTGTTTATCATACGGTGATCACGTGACTGAGAGGCGCTGATCACGTGACTGTGCCGTCAGTGATCACGTGGCTGAGCAGGCACTGATATCGTGACTGAGCATGCACTGATCATGTGCCGGGAGCCGGGGAGGCATTCCACTCTGGACAAAGGTCATGAGGAAGGAGGCTCGGCATACGCAAATGCGGGATCGAGCCTCAGGAGTCCACCCGGATATTCTCGAGCATCTCCCCCCAAAAAAACCGGAGTCTGCCTACTGTATTGCTTTGTGCTCTCACCTCTGATTTCACTGGGGGCTGTCCCCCACCACCATCTCGCTCTCTCTGTCAAAGAGTTAACTTACAGCTCCAATTCATAAAGTTCCTTGTCATTCTTCCCTTTAACTTCCAGCTGAGTCTCCATCTGGAGCGCGGAACCCACCACGCTTACTAATTATGCCTGGGCTGCTAAGACCCACTCGAGAAGGTGTCTAGGGTGAGGCACCTTTCGCTATTCGAGAGGGCGCCTGCGGCCTACGTAAGTGGTGCAAACTTCTTGTCTTGAAGTTTGATTGGTCTTCCGCGTAAACCAAGCTACTCAGTCTCTTTTCTCCACCGAATT
The DNA here is from genome assembly GCF_032452875.1 of Bos javanicus. Classification (NCBI taxonomy): domain Eukaryota; kingdom Metazoa; phylum Chordata; class Mammalia; order Artiodactyla; family Bovidae; genus Bos; species Bos javanicus. Next base: position 173,573 of record NW_026894119.1, on the reverse strand, counting down.
TTCCTACTGAGCTCTCCTCATACTATTATTCTTGACATCTCTGATTAGCATATAAATAGTCGCCTAGGCCATCTCTCCTTCGAATACCCTGGATCAGTTGGGGCTGGTCCCCGGCAGGTGGCGACCGAACAGGGACCTCAGGAGGCAATACTCAAAGAGCTGAGCAGACACGAACCACGCAATCAGCAGGCAATAAGCATGGAGCTCAGCAGTGACGAATCATGCTGCTCAACTGGCAATAATCAAGCACGTGACCAGGCAGGAATCACGCAGCTCAGCTGGCAATTGTCAAGCAGATGAGCCGACAGGAATCACGCAGCTCAGCTGGCAATTGTCATGCAGATGAGCCGGCAGGAATCACGCAGCTCAGCAGGCCCTGATCACGTGACTCTGCAGGCACTGATCACGTGGCTGATCAAGTCCAGATCACGTGACTGAGCATGCACTGATCACGTGGCTATCATGCACTGATGACGTGACTGCGCATGCACTGATGACGTGGCTGATCGGGCACTGATCACATGGCTCATCATGCACTGATCACGTGTTTATCAGGCAATGATCAGTGACTGACAGGCGCTGATCATGGGACTGTGCACGCACTGATCACGTGGCTATCATGCACTGATCACGTGACTGCGCATGCACTGATGACGTGGCTGTTCGGGCACTGATCACGTGTTTATCAGGCAGTGATCAGTGACTGACAGGCGCTGATCAGGGGACTGTGCACGCACTGATCAGGTGGCTGATCAGGAACTGACCACCTGACCGCGCATGCAGTGATCACGTGGCTGGTCGTTCACTGATCACGTGTTTATCATACGGTGATCACGTGACTGAGAGGCGCTGATCACGTGACTGTGCCGTCAGTGATCACGTGGCTGAGCAGGCACTGATATCGTGACTGAGCATGCACTGATCATGTGCCGGGAGCCGGGGAGGCATTCCACTCTGGACAAAGGTCATGAGGAAGGAGGCTCGGCATACGCAAATGCGGGATCGAGCCTCAGGAGTCCACCCGGATATTCTCGAGCATCTCCCCCCAAAAAAACCGGAGTCTGCCTACTGTATTGCTTTGTGCTCTCACCTCTGATTTCACTGGGGGCTGTCCCCCACCACCATCTCGCTCTCTCTGTCAAAGAGTTAACTTACAGCTCCAATTCATAAAGTTCCTTGTCATTCTTCCCTTTAACTTCCAGCTGAGTCTCCATCTGGAGCGCGGAACCCACCACGCTTACTAATTATGCCTGGGCTGCTAAGACCCACTCGAGAAGGTGTCTAGGGTGAGGCACCTTTCGCTATTCGAGAGGGCGCCTGCGGCCTACGTAAGTGGTGCAAACTTCTTGTCTTGAAGTTTGATTGGTCTTCCGCGTAAACCAAGCTACTCAGTCTCTTTTCTCCACCGAATTTTCCTACTGAGCTCTCCTCATACTATTATTCTTGACATCTCTGATTAGCATATAAATAGTCGCCTAGGCCATCTCTCCTTCGAATACCCTGGATCAGTTGGGGCTGGTCCCCGGCAGGTGGCGACCGAACAGGGACCTCAGGAGGCAATACTCAAAGAGCTGAGCAGACACGAACCACGCAATCAGCAGGCAATAAGCATGGAGCTCAGCAGTGACGAATCATGCTGCTCAACTGGCAATAATCAAGCACGTGACCAGGCAGGAATCACGCAGCTCAGCTGGCAATTGTCAAGCAGATGAGCCGACAGGAATCACGCAGCTCAGCTGGCAATTGTCATGCAGATGAGCCGGCAGGAATCACGCAGCTCAGCAGGCCCTGATCACGTGACTCTGCAGGCACTGATCACGTGGCTGATCAAGTCCAGATCACGTGACTGAGCATGCACTGATCACGTGGCTATCATGCACTGATGACGTGACTGCGCATGCACTGATGACGTGGCTGATCGGGCACTGATCACATGGCTCATCATGCACTGATCACGTGTTTATCAGGCAATGATCAGTGACTGACAGGCGCTGATCATGGGACTGTGCACGCACTGATCACGTGGCTATCATGCACTGATCACGTGACTGCGCATGCACTGATGACGTGGCTGTTCGGGCACTGATCACGTGTTTATCAGGCAGTGATCAGTGACTGACAGGCGCTGATCAGGGGACTGTGCACGCACTGATCAGGTGGCTGATCAGGAACTGACCACCTGACCGCGCATGCAGTGATCACGTGGCTGGTCGTTCACTGATCACGTGTTTATCATACGGTGATCACGTGACTGAGAGGCGCTGATCACGTGACTGTGCCGTCAGTGATCACGTGGCTGAGCAGGCACTGATATCGTGACTGAGCATGCACTGATCATGTGCCGGGAGCCGGGGAGGCATTCCACTCTGGACAAAGGTCATGAGGAAGGAGGCTCGGCATACGCAAATGCGGGATCGAGCCTCAGGAGTCCACCCGGATATTCTCGAGCATCTCCCCCCAAAAAAACCGGAGTCTGCCTACTGTATTGCTTTGTGCTCTCACCTCTGATTTCACTGGGGGCTGTCCCCCACCACCATCTCGCTCTCTCTGTCAAAGAGTTAACTTACAGCTCCAATTCATAAAGTTCCTTGTCATTCTTCCCTTTAACTTCCAGCTGAGTCTCCATCTGGAGCGCGGAACCCACCACGCTTACTAATTATGCCTGGGCTGCTAAGACCCACTCGAGAAGGTGTCTAGGGTGAGGCACCTTTCGCTATTCGAGAGGGCGCCTGCGGCCTACGTAAGTGGTGCAAACTTCTTGTCTTGAAGTTTGATTGGTCTTCCGCGTAAACCAAGCTACTCAGTCTCTTTTCTCCACCGAATTTTCCTACTGAGCTCTCCTCATACTATTATTCTTGACATCTCTGATTAGCATATAAATAGTCGCCTAGGCCATCTCTCCTTCGAATACCCTGGATCAGTTGGGGCTGGTCCCCGGCAGGTGGCGACCGAACAGGGACCTCAGGAGGCAATACTCAAAGAGCTGAGCAGACACGAACCACGCAATCAGCAGGCAATAAGCATGGAGCTCAGCAGTGACGAATCATGCTGCTCAACTGGCAATAATCAAGCACGTGACCAGGCAGGAATCACGCAGCTCAGCTGGCAATTGTCAAGCAGATGAGCCGACAGGAATCACGCAGCTCAGATGGCAATTGTCATGCAGATGAGCCGGCAGGAATCACGCAGCTCAGCAGGCCCTGATCACGTGACTCTGCAGGCACTGATCACGTGGCTGATCAAGTCCAGATCACGTGACTGAGCATGCACTGATCACGTGGCTATCATGCACTGATGACGTGACTGCGCATGCACTGATGACGTGGCTGATCGGGCACTGATCACATGGCTCATCATGCACTGATCACGTGTTTATCAGGCAATGATCAGTGACTGACAGGCGCTGATCATGGGACTGTGCACGCACTGATCACGTGGCTATCATGCACTGATCACGTGACTGCGCATGCACTGATGACGTGGCTGTTCGGGCACTGATCACGTGTTTATCAGGCAGTGATCAGTGACTGACAGGCGCTGATCAGGGGACTGTGCACGCACTGATCAGGTGGCTGATCAGGAACTGACCACCTGACCGCGCATGCAGTGATCACGTGGCTGGTCGTTCACTGATCACGTGTTTATCATACGGTGATCACGTGACTGAGAGGCGCTGATCACGTGACTGTGCCGTCAGTGATCACGTGGCTGAGCAGGCACTGATATCGTGACTGAGCATGCACTGATCATGTGCCGGGAGCCGGGGAGGCATTCCACTCTGGACAAAGGTCATGAGGAAGGAGGCTCGGCATACGCAAATGCGGGATCGAGCCTCAGGAGTCCACCCGGATATTCTCGAGCATCTCCCCCCAAAAAAACCGGAGTCTGCCTACTGTATTGCTTTGTGCTCTCACCTCTGATTTCACTGGGGGCTGTCCCCCACCACCATCTCGCTCTCTCTGTCAAAGAGTTAACTTACAGCTCCAATTCATAAAGTTCCTTGTCATTCTTCCCTTTAACTTCCAGCTGAGTCTCCATCTGGAGCGCGGAACCCACCACGCTTACTAATTATGCCTGGGCTGCTAAGACCCACTCGAGAAGGTGTCTAGGGTGAGGCACCTTTCGCTATTCGAGAGGGCGCCTGCGGCCTACGTAAGTGGTGCAAACTTCTTGTCTTGAAGTTTGATTGGTCTTCCGCGTAAACCAAGCTACTCAGTCTCTTTTCTCCACCGAATTTTCCTACTGAGCTCTCCTCATACTATTATTCTTGACATCTCTGATTAGCATATAAATAGTCGCCTAGGCCATCTCTCCTTCGAATACCCTGGATCAGTTGGGGCTGGTCCCCGGCAGGTGGCGACCGAACAGGGACCTCAGGAGGCAATACTCAAAGAGCTGAGCAGACACGAACCACGCAATCAGCAGGCAATAAGCATGGAGCTCAGCAGTGACGAATCATGCTGCTCAACTGGCAATAATCAAGCACGTGACCAGGCAGGAATCACGCAGCTCAGCTGGCAATTGTCAAGCAGATGAGCCGACAGGAATCACGCAGCTCAGATGGCAATTGTCATGCAGATGAGCCGGCAGGAATCACGCAGCTCAGCAGGCCCTGATCACGTGACTCTGCAGGCACTGATCACGTGGCTGATCAAGTCCAGATCACGTGACTGAGCATGCACTGATCACGTGGCTATCATGCACTGATGACGTGACTGCGCATGCACTGATGACGTGGCTGATCGGGCACTGATCACATGGCTCATCATGCACTGATCACGTGTTTATCAGGCAATGATCAGTGACTGACAGGCGCTGATCATGGGACTGTGCACGCACTGATCACGTGGCTATCATGCACTGATCACGTGACTGCGCATGCACTGATGACGTGGCTGTTCGGGCACTGATCACGTGTTTATCAGGCAGTGATCAGTGACTGACAGGCGCTGATCAGGGGACTGTGCACGCACTGATCAGGTGGCTGATCAGGAACTGACCACCTGACCGCGCATGCAGTGATCACGTGGCTGGTCGTTCACTGATCACGTGTTTATCATACGGTGATCACGTGACTGAGAGGCGCTGATCACGTGACTGTGCCGTCAGTGATCACGTGGCTGAGCAGGCACTGATATCGTGACTGAGCATGCACTGATCATGTGCCGGGAGCCGGGGAGGCATTCCACTCTGGACAAAGGTCATGAGGAAGGAGGCTCGGCATACGCAAATGCGGGATCGAGCCTCAGGAGTCCACCCGGATATTCTCGAGCATCTCCCCCAAAAAAACCGGAGTCTGCCTACTGTATTGCTTTGTGCTCTCACCTCTGATTTCACTGGGGGCTGTCCCCCACCACCATCTCGCTCTCTCTGTCAAAGAGTTAACTTACAGCTCCAATTCATAAAGTTCCTTGTCATTCTTCCCTTTAACTTCCAGCTGAGTCTCCATCTGGAGCGCGGAACCCACCACGCTTACTAATTATGCCTGGGCTGCTAAGACCCACTCGAGAAGGTGTCTAGGGTGAGGCACCTTTCGCTATTCGAGAGGGCGCCTGCGGCCTACGTAAGTGGTGCAAACTTCTTGTCTTGAAGTTTGATTGGTCTTCCGCGTAAACCAAGCTACTCAGTCTCTTTTCTCCACCGAATTTTCCTACTGAGCTCTCCTCATACTATTATTCTTGACATCTCTGATTAGCATATAAATAGTCGCCTAGGCCATCTCTCCTTCGAATACCCTGGATCAGTTGGGGCTGGTCCCCGGCAGGTGGCGACCGAACAGGGACCTCAGGAGGCAATACTCAAAGAGCTGAGCAGACACGAACCACGCAATCAGCAGGCAATAAGCATGGAGCTCAGCAGTGACGAATCATGCTGCTCAACTGGCAATAATCAAGCACGTGACCAGGCAGGAATCACGCAGCTCAGCTGGCAATTGTCAAGCAGATGAGCCGACAGGAATCACGCAGCTCAGCTGGCAATTGTCATGCAGATGAGCCGGCAGGAATCACGCAGCTCAGCAGGCCCTGATCACGTGACTCTGCAGGCACTGATCACGTGGCTGATCAAGTCCAGATCACGTGACTGAGCATGCACTGATCACGTGGCTATCATGCACTGATGACGTGACTGCGCATGCACTGATGACGTGGCTGATCGGGCACTGATCACATGGCTCATCATGCACTGATCACGTGTTTATCAGGCAATGATCAGTGACTGACAGGCGCTGATCATGGGACTGTGCACGCACTGATCACGTGGCTATCATGCACTGATCACGTGACTGCGCATGCACTGATGACGTGGCTGTTCGGGCACTGATCACGTGTTTATCAGGCAGTGATCAGTGACTGACAGGCGCTGATCAGGGGACTGTGCACGCACTGATCAGGTGGCTGATCAGGAACTGACCACCTGACCGCGCATGCAGTGATCACGTGGCTGGTCGTTCACTGATCACGTGTTTATCATACGGTGATCACGTGACTGAGAGGCGCTGATCACGTGACTGTGCCGTCAGTGATCACGTGGCTGAGCAGGCACTGATATCGTGACTGAGCATGCACTGATCATGTGCCGGGAGCCGGGGAGGCATTCCACTCTGGACAAAGGTCATGAGGAAGGAGGCTCGGCATACGCAAATGCGGGATCGAGCCTCAGGAGTCCACCCGGATATTCTCGAGCATCTCCCCCAAAAAAACCGGAGTCTGCCTACTGTATTGCTTTGTGCTCTCACCTCTGATTTCACTGGGGGCTGTCCCCCACCACCATCTCGCTCTCTCTGTCAAAGAGTTAACTTACAGCTCCAATTCATAAAGTTCCTTGTCATTCTTCCCTTTAACTTCCAGCTGAGTCTCCATCTGGAGCGCGGAACCCACCACGCTTACTAATTATGCCTGGGCTGCTAAGACCCACTCGAGAAGGTGTCTAGGGTGAGGCACCTTTCGCTATTCGAGAGGGCGCCTGCGGCCTACGTAAGTGGTGCAAACTTCTTGTCTTGAAGTTTGATTGGTCTTCCGCGTAAACCAAGCTACTCAGTCTCTTTTCTCCACCGAATTTTCCTACTGAGCTCTCCTCATACTATTATTCTTGACATCTCTGATTAGCATATAAATAGTCGCCTAGGCCATCTCTCCTTCGAATACCCTGGATCAGTTGGGGCTGGTCCCCGGCAGGTGGCGACCGAACAGGGACCTCAGGAGGCAATACTCAAAGAGCTGAGCAGACACGAACCACGCAATCAGCAGGCAATAAGCATGGAGCTCAGCAGTGACGAATCATGCTGCTCAACTGGCAATAATCAAGCACGTGACCAGGCAGGAATCACGCAGCTCAGCTGGCAATTGTCAAGCAGATGAGCCGACAGGAATCACGCAGCTCAGCTGGCAATTGTCATGCAGATGAGCCGGCAGGAATCACGCAGCTCAGCAGGCCCTGATCACGTGACTCTGCAGGCACTGATCACGTGGCTGATCAAGTCCAGATCACGTGACTGAGCATGCACTGATCACGTGGCTATCATGCACTGATGACGTGACTGCGCATGCACTGATGACGTGGCTGATCGGGCACTGATCACATGGCTCATCATGCACTGATCACGTGTTTATCAGGCAATGATCAGTGACTGACAGGCGCTGATCATGGGACTGTGCACGCACTGATCACGTGGCTATCATGCACTGATCACGTGACTGCGCATGCACTGATGACGTGGCTGTTCGGGCACTGATCACGTGTTTATCAGGCAGTGATCAGTGACTGACAGGCGCTGATCAGGGGACTGTGCACGCACTGATCAGGTGGCTGATCAGGAACTGACCACCTGACCGCGCATGCAGTGATCACGTGGCTGGTCGTTCACTGATCACGTGTTTATCATACGGTGATCACGTGACTGAGAGGCGCTGATCACGTGACTGTGCCGTCAGTGATCACGTGGCTGAGCAGGCACTGATATCGTGACTGAGCATGCACTGATCATGTGCCGGGAGCCGGGGAGGCATTCCACTCTGGACAAAGGTCATGAGGAAGGAGGCTCGGCATACGCAAATGCGGGATCGAGCCTCAGGAGTCCACCCGGATATTCTCGAGCATCTCCCCCCAAAAAAACCGGAGTCTGCCTACTGTATTGCTTTGTGCTCTCACCTCTGATTTCACTGGGGGCTGTCCCCCACCACCATCTCGCTCTCTCTGTCAAAGAGTTAACTTACAGCTCCAATTCATAAAGTTCCTTGTCATTCTTCCCTTTAACTTCCAGCTGAGTCTCCATCTGGAGCGCGGAACCCACCACGCTTACTAATTATGCCTGGGCTGCTAAGACCCACTCGAGAAGGTGTCTAGGGTGAGGCACCTTTCGCTATTCGAGAGGGCGCCTGCGGCCTACGTAAGTGGTGCAAACTTCTTGTCTTGAAGTTTGATTGGTCTTCCGCGTAAACCAAGCTACTCAGTCTCTTTTCTCCACCGAATTTTCCTACTGAGCTCTCCTCATACTATTATTCTTGACATCTCTGATTAGCATATAAATAGTCGCCTAGGCCATCTCTCCTTCGAATACCCTGGATCAGTTGGGGCTGGTCCCCGGCAGGTGGCGACCGAACAGGGACCTCAGGAGGCAATACTCAAAGAGCTGAGCAGACACGAACCACGCAATCAGCAGGCAATAAGCATGGAGCTCAGCAGTGACGAATCATGCTGCTCAACTGGCAATAATCAAGCACGTGACCAGGCAGGAATCACGCAGCTCAGCTGGCAATTGTCAAGCAGATGAGCCGACAGGAATCACGCAGCTCAGCTGGCAATTGTCATGCAGATGAGCCGGCAGGAATCACGCAGCTCAGCAGGCCCTGATCACGTGACTCTGCAGGCACTGATCACGTGGCTGATCAAGTCCAGATCACGTGACTGAGCATGCACTGATCACGTGGCTATCATGCACTGATGACGTGACTGCGCATGCACTGATGACGTGGCTGATCGGGCACTGATCACATGGCTCATCATGCACTGATCACGTGTTTATCAGGCAATGATCAGTGACTGACAGGCGCTGATCATGGGACTGTGCACGCACTGATCACGTGGCTATCATGCACTGATCACGTGACTGCGCATGCACTGATGACGTGGCTGTTCGGGCACTGATCACGTGTTTATCAGGCAGTGATCAGTGACTGACAGGCGCTGATCAGGGGACTGTGCACGCACTGATCAGGTGGCTGATCAGGAACTGACCACCTGACCGCGCATGCAGTGATCACGTGGCTGGTCGTTCACTGATCACGTGTTTATCATACGGTGATCACGTGACTGAGAGGCGCTGATCACGTGACTGTGCCGTCAGTGATCACGTGGCTGAGCAGGCACTGATATCGTGACTGAGCATGCACTGATCATGTGCCGGGAGCCGGGGAGGCATTCCACTCTGGACAAAGGTCATGAGGAAGGAGGCTCGGCATACGCAAATGCGGGATCGAGCCTCAGGAGTCCACCCGGATATTCTCGAGCATCTCCCCCCAAAAAAACCGGAGTCTGCCTACTGTATTGCTTTGTGCTCTCACCTCTGATTTCACTGGGGGCTGTCCCCCACCACCATCTCGCTCTCTCTGTCAAAGAGTTAACTTACAGCTCCAATTCATAAAGTTCCTTGTCATTCTTCCCTTTAACTTCCAGCTGAGTCTCCATCTGGAGCGCGGAACCCACCACGCTTACTAATTATGCCTGGGCTGCTAAGACCCACTCGAGAAGGTGTCTAGGGTGAGGCACCTTTCGCTATTCGAGAGGGCGCCTGCGGCCTACGTAAGTGGTGCAAACTTCTTGTCTTGAAGTTTGATTGGTCTTCCGCGTAAACCAAGCTACTCAGTCTCTTTTCTCCACCGAATTTTCCTACTGAGCTCTCCTCATACTATTATTCTTGACATCTCTGATTAGCATATAAATAGTCGCCTAGGCCATCTCTCCTTCGAATACCCTGGATCAGTTGGGGCTGGTCCCCGGCAGGTGGCGACCGAACAGGGACCTCAGGAGGCAATACTCAAAGAGCTGAGCAGACACGAACCACGCAATCAGCAGGCAATAAGCATGGAGCTCAGCAGTGACGAATCATGCTGCTCAACTGGCAATAATCAAGCACGTGACCAGGCAGGAATCACGCAGCTCAGCTGGCAATTGTCAAGCAGATGAGCCGACAGGAATCACGCAGCTCAGCTGGCAATTGTCATGCAGATGAGCCGGCAGGAATCACGCAGCTCAGCAGGCCCTGATCACGTGACTCTGCAGGCACTGATCACGTGGCTGATCAAGTCCAGATCACGTGACTGAGCATGCACTGATCACGTGGCTATCATGCACTGATGACGTGACTGCGCATGCACTGATGACGTGGCTGATCGGGCACTGATCACATGGCTCATCATGCACTGATCACGTGTTTATCAGGCAATGATCAGTGACTGACAGGCGCTGATCATGGGACTGTGCACGCACTGATCACGTGGCTATCATGCACTGATCACGTGACTGCGCATGCACTGATGACGTGGCTGTTCGGGCACTGATCACGTGTTTATCAGGCAGTGATCAGTGACTGACAGGCGCTGATCAGGGGACTGTGCACGCACTGATCAGGTGGCTGATCAGGAACTGACCACCTGACCGCGCATGCAGTGATCACGTGGCTGGTCGTTCACTGATCACGTGTTTATCATACGGTGATCACGTGACTGAGAGGCGCTGATCACGTGACTGTGCCGTCAGTGATCACGTGGCTGAGCAGGCACTGATATCGTGACTGAGCATGCACTGATCATGTGCCGGGAGCCGGGGAGGCATTCCACTCTGGACAAAGGTCATGAGGAAGGAGGCTCGGCATACGCAAATGCGGGATCGAGCCTCAGGAGTCCACCCGGATATTCTCGAGCATCTCCCCCAAAAAAACCGGAGTCTGCCTACTGTATTGCTTTGTGCTCTCACCTCTGATTTCACTGGGGGCTGTCCCCCACCACCATCTCGCTCTCTCTGTCAAAGAGTTAACTTACAGCTCCAATTCATAAAGTTCCTTGTCATTCTTCCCTTTAACTTCCAGCTGAGTCTCCATCTGGAGCGCGGAACCCACCACGCTTACTAATTATGCCTGGGCTGCTAAGACCCACTCGAGAAGGTGTCTAGGGTGAGGCACCTTTCGCTATTCGAGAGGGCGCCTGCGGCCTACGTAAGTGGTGCAAACTTCTTGTCTTGAAGTTTGATTGGTCTTCCGCGTAAACCAAGCTACTCAGTCTCTTTTCTCCACCGAATTTTCCTACTGAGCTCTCCTCATACTATTATTCTTGACATCTCTGATTAGCATATAAATAGTCGCCTAGGCCATCTCTCCTTCGAATACCCTGGATCAGTTGGGGCTGGTCCCCGGCAGGTGGCGACCGAACAGGGACCTCAGGAGGCAATACTCAAAGAGCTGAGCAGACACGAACCACGCAATCAGCAGGCAATAAGCATGGAGCTCAGCAGTGACGAATCATGCTGCTCAACTGGCAATAATCAAGCACGTGACCAGGCAGGAATCACGCAGCTCAGCTGGCAATTGTCAAGCAGATGAGCCGACAGGAATCACGCAGCTCAGCTGGCAATTGTCATGCAGATGAGCCGGCAGGAATCACGCAGCTCAGCAGGCCCTGATCACGTGACTCTGCAGGCACTGATCACGTGGCTGATCAAGTCCAGATCACGTGACTGAGCATGCACTGATCACGTGGCTATCATGCACTGATGACGTGACTGCGCATGCACTGATGACGTGGCTGATCGGGCACTGATCACATGGCTCATCATGCACTGATCACGTGTTTATCAGGCAATGATCAGTGACTGACAGGCGCTGATCATGGGACTGTGCACGCACTGATCACGTGGCTATCATGCACTGATCACGTGACTGCGCATGCACTGATGACGTGGCTGTTCGGGCACTGATCACGTGTTTATCAGGCAGTGATCAGTGACTGACAGGCGCTGATCAGGGGACTGTGCACGCACTGATCAGGTGGCTGATCAGGAACTGACCACCTGACCGCGCATGCAGTGATCACGTGGCTGGTCGTTCACTGATCACGTGTTTATCATACGGTGATCACGTGACTGAGAGGCGCTGATCACGTGACTGTGCCGTCAGTGATCACGTGGCTGAGCAGGCACTGATATCGTGACTGAGCATGCACTGATCATGTGCCGGGAGCCGGGGAGGCATTCCACTCTGGACAAAGGTCATGAGGAAGGAGGCTCGGCATACGCAAATGCGGGATCGAGCCTCAGGAGTCCACCCGGATATTCTCGAGCATCTCCCCCCAAAAAAACCGGAGTCTGCCTACTGTATTGCTTTGTGCTCTCACCTCTGATTTCACTGGGGGCTGTCCCCCACCACCATCTCGCTCTCTCTGTCAAAGAGTTAACTTACAGCTCCAATTCATAAAGTTCCTTGTCATTCTTCCCTTTAACTTCCAGCTGAGTCTCCATCTGGAGCGCGGAACCCACCACGCTTACTAATTATGCCTGGGCTGCTAAGACCCACTCGAGAAGGTGTCTAGGGTGAGGCACCTTTCGCTATTCGAGAGGGCGCCTGCGGCCTACGTAAGTGGTGCAAACTTCTTGTCTTGAAGTTTGATTGGTCTTCCGCGTAAACCAAGCTACTCAGTCTCTTTTCTCCACCGAATTTTCCTACTGAGCTCTCCTCATACTATTATTCTTGACATCTCTGATTAGCATATAAATAGTCGCCTAGGCCATCTCTCCTTCGAATACCCTGGATCAGTTGGGGCTGGTCCCCGGCAGGTGGCGACCGAACAGGGACCTCAGGAGGCAATACTCAAAGAGCTGAGCAGACACGAACCACGCAATCAGCAGGCAATAAGCATGGAGCTCAGCAGTGACGAATCATGCTGCTCAACTGGCAATAATCAAGCACGTGACCAGGCAGGAATCACGCAGCTCAGCTGGCAATTGTCAAGCAGATGAGCCGACAGGAATCACGCAGCTCAGCTGGCAATTGTCATGCAGATGAGCCGGCAGGAATCACGCAGCTCAGCAGGCCCTGATCACGTGACTCTGCAGGCACTGATCACGTGGCTGATCAAGTCCAGATCACGTGACTGAGCATGCACTGATCACGTGGCTATCATGCACTGATGACGTGACTGCGCATGCACTGATGACGTGGCTGATCGGGCACTGATCACATGGCTCATCATGCACTGATCACGTGTTTATCAGGCAATGATCAGTGACTGACAGGCGCTGATCATGGGACTGTGCACGCACTGATCACGTGGCTATCATGCACTGATCACGTGACTGCGCATGCACTGATGACGTGGCTGTTCGGGCACTGATCACGTGTTTATCAGGCAGTGATCAGTGACTGACAGGCGCTGATCAGGGGACTGTGCACGCACTGATCAGGTGGCTGATCAGGAACTGACCACCTGACCGCGCATGCAGTGATCACGTGGCTGGTCGTTCACTGATCACGTGTTTATCATACGGTGATCACGTGACTGAGAGGCGCTGATCACGTGACTGTGCCGTCAGTGATCACGTGGCTGAGCAGGCACTGATATCGTGACTGAGCATGCACTGATCATGTGCCGGGAGCCGGGGAGGCATTCCACTCTGGACAAAGGTCATGAGGAAGGAGGCTCGGCATACGCAAATGCGGGATCGAGCCTCAGGAGTCCACCCGGATATTCTCGAGCATCTCCCCCCAAAAAAACCGGAGTCTGCCTACTGTATTGCTTTGTGCTCTCACCTCTGATTTCACTGGGGGCTGTCCCCCACCACCATCTCGCTCTCTCTGTCAAAGAGTTAACTTACAGCTCCAATTCATAAAGTTCCTTGTCATTCTTCCCTTTAACTTCCAGCTGAGTCTCCATCTGGAGCGCGGAACCCACCACGCTTACTAATTATGCCTGGGCTGCTAAGACCCACTCGAGAAGGTGTCTAGGGTGAGGCACCTTTCGCTATTCGAGAGGGCGCCTGCGGCCTACGTAAGTGGTGCAAACTTCTTGTCTTGAAGTTTGATTGGTCTTCCGCGTAAACCAAGCTACTCAGTCTCTTTTCTCCACCGAATTTTCCTACTGAGCTCTCCTCATACTATTATTCTTGACATCTCTGATTAGCATATAAATAGTCGCCTAGGCCATCTCTCCTTCGAATACCCTGGATCAGTTGGGGCTGGTCCCCGGCAGGTGGCGACCGAACAGGGACCTCAGGAGGCAATACTCAAAGAGCTGAGCAGACACGAACCACGCAATCAGCAGGCAATAAGCATGGAGCTCAGCAGTGACGAATCATGCTGCTCAACTGGCAATAATCAAGCACGTGACCAGGCAGGAATCACGCAGCTCAGCTGGCAATTGTCAAGCAGATGAGCCGACAGGAATCACGCAGCTCAGATGGCAATTGTCATGCAGATGAGCCGGCAGGAATCACGCAGCTCAGCAGGCCCTGATCACGTGACTCTGCAGGCACTGATCACGTGGCTGATCAAGTCCAGATCACGTGACTGAGCATGCACTGATCACGTGGCTATCATGCACTGATGACGTGACTGCGCATGCACTGATGACGTGGCTGATCGGGCACTGATCACATGGCTCATCATGCACTGATCACGTGTTTATCAGGCAATGATCAGTGACTGACAGGCGCTGATCATGGGACTGTGCACGCACTGATCACGTGGCTATCATGCACTGATCACGTGACTGCGCATGCACTGATGACGTGGCTGTTCGGGCACTGATCACGTGTTTATCAGGCAGTGATCAGTGACTGACAGGCGCTGATCAGGGGACTGTGCACGCACTGATCAGGTGGCTGATCAGGAACTGACCACCTGACCGCGCATGCAGTGATCACGTGGCTGGTCGTTCACTGATCACGTGTTTATCATACGGTGATCACGTGACTGAGAGGCGCTGATCACGTGACTGTGCCGTCAGTGATCACGTGGCTGAGCAGGCACTGATATCGTGACTGAGCATGCACTGATCATGTGCCGGGAGCCGGGGAGGCATTCCACTCTGGACAAAGGTCATGAGGAAGGAGGCTCGGCATACGCAAATGCGGGATCGAGCCTCAGGAGTCCACCCGGATATTCTCGAGCATCTCCCCCAAAAAAACCGGAGTCTGCCTACTGTATTGCTTTGTGCTCTCACCTCTGATTTCACTGGGGGCTGTCCCCCACCACCATCTCGCTCTCTCTGTCAAAGAGTTAACTTACAGCTCCAATTCATAAAGTTCCTTGTCATTCTTCCCTTTAACTTCCAGCTGAGTCTCCATCTGGAGCGCGGAACCCACCACGCTTACTAATTATGCCTGGGCTGCTAAGACCCACTCGAGAAGGTGTCTAGGGTGAGGCACCTTTCGCTATTCGAGAGGGCGCCTGCGGCCTACGTAAGTGGTGCAAACTTCTTGTCTTGAAGTTTGATTGGTCTTCCGCGTAAACCAAGCTACTCAGTCTCTTTTCTCCACCGAATTTTCCTACTGAGCTCTCCTCATACTATTATTCTTGACATCTCTGATTAGCATATAAATAGTCGCCTAGGCCATCTCTCCTTCGAATACCCTGGATCAGTTGGGGCTGGTCCCCGGCAGGTGGCGACCGAACAGGGACCTCAGGAGGCAATACTCAAAGAGCTGAGCAGACACGAACCACGCAATCAGCAGGCAATAAGCATGGAGCTCAGCAGTGACGAATCATGCTGCTCAACTGGCAATAATCAAGCACGTGACCAGGCAGGAATCACGCAGCTCAGCTGGCAATTGTCAAGCAGATGAGCCGACAGGAATCACGCAGCTCAGATGGCAATTGTCATGCAGATGAGCCGGCAGGAATCACGCAGCTCAGCAGGCCCTGATCACGTGACTCTGCAGGCACTGATCACGTGGCTGATCAAGTCCAGATCACGTGACTGAGCATGCACTGATCACGTGGCTATCATGCACTGATGACGTGACTGCGCATGCACTGATGACGTGGCTGATCGGGCACTGATCACATGGCTCATCATGCACTGATCACGTGTTTATCAGGCAATGATCAGTGACTGACAGGCGCTGATCATGGGACTGTGCACGCACTGATCACGTGGCTATCATGCACTGATCACGTGACTGCGCATGCACTGATGACGTGGCTGTTCGGGCACTGATCACGTGTTTATCAGGCAGTGATCAGTGACTGACAGGCGCTGATCAGGGGACTGTGCACGCACTGATCAGGTGGCTGATCAGGAACTGACCACCTGACCGCGCATGCAGTGATCACGTGGCTGGTCGTTCACTGATCACGTGTTTATCATACGGTGATCACGTGACTGAGAGGCGCTGATCACGTGACTGTGCCGTCAGTGATCACGTGGCTGAGCAGGCACTGATATCGTGACTGAGCATGCACTGATCATGTGCCGGGAGCCGGGGAGGCATTCCACTCTGGACAAAGGTCATGAGGAAGGAGGCTCGGCATACGCAAATGCGGGATCGAGCCTCAGGAGTCCACCCGGATATTCTCGAGCATCTCCCCCAAAAAAACCGGAGTCTGCCTACTGTATTGCTTTGTGCTCTCACCTCTGATTTCACTGGGGGCTGTCCCCCACCACCATCTCGCTCTCTCTGTCAAAGAGTTAACTTACAGCTCCAATTCATAAAGTTCCTTGTCATTCTTCCCTTTAACTTCCAGCTGAGTCTCCATCTGGAGCGCGGAACCCACCACGCTTACTAATTATGCCTGGGCTGCTAAGACCCACTCGAGAAGGTGTCTAGGGTGAGGCACCTTTCGCTATTCGAGAGGGCGCCTGCGGCCTACGTAAGTGGTGCAAACTTCTTGTCTTGAAGTTTGATTGGTCTTCCGCGTAAACCAAGCTACTCAGTCTCTTTTCTCCACCGAATTTTCCTACTGAGCTCTCCTCATACTATTATTCTTGACATCTCTGATTAGCATATAAATAGTCGCCTAGGCCATCTCTCCTTCGAATACCCTGGATCAGTTGGGGCTGGTCCCCGGCAGGTGGCGACCGAACAGGGACCTCAGGAGGCAATACTCAAAGAGCTGAGCAGACACGAACCACGCAATCAGCAGGCAATAAGCATGGAGCTCAGCAGTGACGAATCATGCTGCTCAACTGGCAATAATCAAGCACGTGACCAGGCAGGAATCACGCAGCTCAGCTGGCAATTGTCAAGCAGATGAGCCGACAGGAATCACGCAGCTCAGCTGGCAATTGTCATGCAGATGAGCCGGCAGGAATCACGCAGCTCAGCAGGCCCTGATCACGTGACTCTGCAGGCACTGATCACGTGGCTGATCAAGTCCAGATCACGTGACTGAGCATGCACTGATCACGTGGCTATCATGCACTGATGACGTGACTGCGCATGCACTGATGACGTGGCTGATCGGGCACTGATCACATGGCTCATCATGCACTGATCACGTGTTTATCAGGCAATGATCAGTGACTGACAGGCGCTGATCATGGGACTGTGCACGCACTGATCACGTGGCTATCATGCACTGATCACGTGACTGCGCATGCACTGATGACGTGGCTGTTCGGGCACTGATCACGTGTTTATCAGGCAGTGATCAGTGACTGACAGGCGCTGATCAGGGGACTGTGCACGCACTGATCAGGTGGCTGATCAGGAACTGACCACCTGACCGCGCATGCAGTGATCACGTGGCTGGTCGTTCACTGATCACGTGTTTATCATACGGTGATCACGTGACTGAGAGGCGCTGATCACGTGACTGTGCCGTCAGTGATCACGTGGCTGAGCAGGCACTGATATCGTGACTGAGCATGCACTGATCATGTGCCGGGAGCCGGGGAGGCATTCCACTCTGGACAAAGGTCATGAGGAAGGAGGCTCGGCATACGCAAATGCGGGATCGAGCCTCAGGAGTCCACCCGGATATTCTCGAGCATCTCCCCCCAAAAAAACCGGAGTCTGCCTACTGTATTGCTTTGTGCTCTCACCTCTGATTTCACTGGGGGCTGTCCCCCACCACCATCTCGCTCTCTCTGTCAAAGAGTTAACTTACAGCTCCAATTCATAAAGTTCCTTGTCATTCTTCCCTTTAACTTCCAGCTGAGTCTCCATCTGGAGCGCGGAACCCACCACGCTTACTAATTATGCCTGGGCTGCTAAGACCCACTCGAGAAGGTGTCTAGGGTGAGGCACCTTTCGCTATTCGAGAGGGCGCCTGCGGCCTACGTAAGTGGTGCAAACTTCTTGTCTTGAAGTTTGATTGGTCTTCCGCGTAAACCAAGCTACTCAGTCTCTTTTCTCCACCGAATTTTCCTACTGAGCTCTCCTCATACTATTATTCTTGACATCTCTGATTAGCATATAAATAGTCGCCTAGGCCATCTCTCCTTCGAATACCCTGGATCAGTTGGGGCTGGTCCCCGGCAGGTGGCGACCGAACAGGGACCTCAGGAGGCAATACTCAAAGAGCTGAGCAGACACGAACCACGCAATCAGCAGGCAATAAGCATGGAGCTCAGCAGTGACGAATCATGCTGCTCAACTGGCAATAATCAAGCACGTGACCAGGCAGGAATCACGCAGCTCAGCTGGCAATTGTCAAGCAGATGAGCCGACAGGAATCACGCAGCTCAGATGGCAATTGTCATGCAGATGAGCCGGCAGGAATCACGCAGCTCAGCAGGCCCTGATCACGTGACTCTGCAGGCACTGATCACGTGGCTGATCAAGTCCAGATCACGTGACTGAGCATGCACTGATCACGTGGCTATCATGCACTGATGACGTGACTGCGCATGCACTGATGACGTGGCTGATCGGGCACTGATCACATGGCTCATCATGCACTGATCACGTGTTTATCAGGCAATGATCAGTGACTGACAGGCGCTGATCATGGGACTGTGCACGCACTGATCACGTGGCTATCATGCACTGATCACGTGACTGCGCATGCACTGATGACGTGGCTGTTCGGGCACTGATCACGTGTTTATCAGGCAGTGATCAGTGACTGACAGGCGCTGATCAGGGGACTGTGCACGCACTGATCAGGTGGCTGATCAGGAACTGACCACCTGACCGCGCATGCAGTGATCACGTGGCTGGTCGTTCACTGATCACGTGTTTATCATACGGTGATCACGTGACTGAGAGGCGCTGATCACGTGACTGTGCCGTCAGTGATCACGTGGCTGAGCAGGCACTGATATCGTGACTGAGCATGCACTGATCATGTGCCGGGAGCCGGGGAGGCATTCCACTCTGGACAAAGGTCATGAGGAAGGAGGCTCGGCATACGCAAATGCGGGATCGAGCCTCAGGAGTCCACCCGGATATTCTCGAGCATCTCCCCCCAAAAAAACCGGAGTCTGCCTACTGTATTGCTTTGTGCTCTCACCTCTGATTTCACTGGGGGCTGTCCCCCACCACCATCTCGCTCTCTCTGTCAAAGAGTTAACTTACAGCTCCAATTCATAAAGTTCCTTGTCATTCTTCCCTTTAACTTCCAGCTGAGTCTCCATCTGGAGCGCGGAACCCACCACGCTTACTAATTATGCCTGGGCTGCTAAGACCCACTCGAGAAGGTGTCTAGGGTGAGGCACCTTTCGCTATTCGAGAGGGCGCCTGCGGCCTACGTAAGTGGTGCAAACTTCTTGTCTTGAAGTTTGATTGGTCTTCCGCGTAAACCAAGCTACTCAGTCTCTTTTCTCCACCGAATTTTCCTACTGAGCTCTCCTCATACTATTATTCTTGACATCTCTGATTAGCATATAAATAGTCGCCTAGGCCATCTCTCCTTCGAATACCCTGGATCAGTTGGGGCTGGTCCCCGGCAGGTGGCGACCGAACAGGGACCTCAGGAGGCAATACTCAAAGAGCTGAGCAGACACGAACCACGCAATCAGCAGGCAATAAGCATGGAGCTCAGCAGTGACGAATCATGCTGCTCAACTGGCAATAATCAAGCACGTGACCAGGCAGGAATCACGCAGCTCAGCTGGCAATTGTCAAGCAGATGAGCCGACAGGAATCACGCAGCTCAGATGGCAATTGTCATGCAGATGAGCCGGCAGGAATCACGCAGCTCAGCAGGCCCTGATCACGTGACTCTGCAGGCACTGATCACGTGGCTGATCAAGTCCAGATCACGTGACTGAGCATGCACTGATCACGTGGCTATCATGCACTGATGACGTGACTGCGCATGCACTGATGACGTGGCTGATCGGGCACTGATCACATGGCTCATCATGCACTGATCACGTGTTTATCAGGCAATGATCAGTGACTGACAGGCGCTGATCATGGGACTGTGCACGCACTGATCACGTGGCTATCATGCACTGATCACGTGACTGCGCATGCACTGATGACGTGGCTGTTCGGGCACTGATCACGTGTTTATCAGGCAGTGATCAGTGACTGACAGGCGCTGATCAGGGGACTGTGCACGCACTGATCAGGTGGCTGATCAGGAACTGACCACCTGACCGCGCATGCAGTGATCACGTGGCTGGTCGTTCACTGATCACGTGTTTATCATACGGTGATCACGTGACTGAGAGGCGCTGATCACGTGACTGTGCCGTCAGTGATCACGTGGCTGAGCAGGCACTGATATCGTGACTGAGCATGCACTGATCATGTGCCGGGAGCCGGGGAGGCATTCCACTCTGGACAAAGGTCATGAGGAAGGAGGCTCGGCATACGCAAATGCGGGATCGAGCCTCAGGAGTCCACCCGGATATTCTCGAGCATCTCCCCCCAAAAAAACCGGAGTCTGCCTACTGTATTGCTTTGTGCTCTCACCTCTGATTTCACTGGGGGCTGTCCCCCACCACCATCTCGCTCTCTCTGTCAAAGAGTTAACTTACAGCTCCAATTCATAAAGTTCCTTGTCATTCTTCCCTTTAACTTCCAGCTGAGTCTCCATCTGGAGCGCGGAACCCACCACGCTTACTAATTATGCCTGGGCTGCTAAGACCCACTCGAGAAGGTGTCTAGGGTGAGGCACCTTTCGCTATTCGAGAGGGCGCCTGCGGCCTACGTAAGTGGTGCAAACTTCTTGTCTTGAAGTTTGATTGGTCTTCCGCGTAAACCAAGCTACTCAGTCTCTTTTCTCCACCGAATTTTCCTACTGAGCTCTCCTCATACTATTATTCTTGACATCTCTGATTAGCATATAAATAGTCGCCTAGGCCATCTCTCCTTCGAATACCCTGGATCAGTTGGGGCTGGTCCCCGGCAGGTGGCGACCGAACAGGGACCTCAGGAGGCAATACTCAAAGAGCTGAGCAGACACGAACCACGCAATCAGCAGGCAATAAGCATGGAGCTCAGCAGTGACGAATCATGCTGCTCAACTGGCAATAATCAAGCACGTGACCAGGCAGGAATCACGCAGCTCAGCTGGCAATTGTCAAGCAGATGAGCCGACAGGAATCACGCAGCTCAGCTGGCAATTGTCATGCAGATGAGCCGGCAGGAATCACGCAGCTCAGCAGGCCCTGATCACGTGACTCTGCAGGCACTGATCACGTGGCTGATCAAGTCCAGATCACGTGACTGAGCATGCACTGATCACGTGGCTATCATGCACTGATGACGTGACTGCGCATGCACTGATGACGTGGCTGATCGGGCACTGATCACATGGCTCATCATGCACTGATCACGTGTTTATCAGGCAATGATCAGTGACTGACAGGCGCTGATCATGGGACTGTGCACGCACTGATCACGTGGCTATCATGCACTGATCACGTGACTGCGCATGCACTGATGACGTGGCTGTTCGGGCACTGATCACGTGTTTATCAGGCAGTGATCAGTGACTGACAGGCGCTGATCAGGGGACTGTGCACGCACTGATCAGGTGGCTGATCAGGAACTGACCACCTGACCGCGCATGCAGTGATCACGTGGCTGGTCGTTCACTGATCACGTGTTTATCATACGGTGATCACGTGACTGAGAGGCGCTGATCACGTGACTGTGCCGTCAGTGATCACGTGGCTGAGCAGGCACTGATATCGTGACTGAGCATGCACTGATCATGTGCCGGGAGCCGGGGAGGCATTCCACTCTGGACAAAGGTCATGAGGAAGGAGGCTCGGCATACGCAAATGCGGGATCGAGCCTCAGGAGTCCACCCGGATATTCTCGAGCATCTCCCCCCAAAAAAACCGGAGTCTGCCTACTGTATTGCTTTGTGCTCTCACCTCTGATTTCACTGGGGGCTGTCCCCCACCACCATCTCGCTCTCTCTGTCAAAGAGTTAACTTACAGCTCCAATTCATAAAGTTCCTTGTCATTCTTCCCTTTAACTTCCAGCTGAGTCTCCATCTGGAGCGCGGAACCCACCACGCTTACTAATTATGCCTGGGCTGCTAAGACCCACTCGAGAAGGTGTCTAGGGTGAGGCACCTTTCGCTATTCGAGAGGGCGCCTGCGGCCTACGTAAGTGGTGCAAACTTCTTGTCTTGAAGTTTGATTGGTCTTCCGCGTAAACCAAGCTACTCAGTCTCTTTTCTCCACCGAATTTTCCTACTGAGCTCTCCTCATACTATTATTCTTGACATCTCTGATTAGCATATAAATAGTCGCCTAGGCCATCTCTCCTTCGAATACCCTGGATCAGTTGGGGCTGGTCCCCGGCAGGTGGCGACCGAACAGGGACCTCAGGAGGCAATACTCAAAGAGCTGAGCAGACACGAACCACGCAATCAGCAGGCAATAAGCATGGAGCTCAGCAGTGACGAATCATGCTGCTCAACTGGCAATAATCAAGCACGTGACCAGGCAGGAATCACGCAGCTCAGCTGGCAATTGTCAAGCAGATGAGCCGACAGGAATCACGCAGCTCAGCTGGCAATTGTCATGCAGATGAGCCGGCAGGAATCACGCAGCTCAGCAGGCCCTGATCACGTGACTCTGCAGGCACTGATCACGTGGCTGATCAAGTCCAGATCACGTGACTGAGCATGCACTGATCACGTGGCTATCATGCACTGATGACGTGACTGCGCATGCACTGATGACGTGGCTGATCGGGCACTGATCACATGGCTCATCATGCACTGATCACGTGTTTATCAGGCAATGATCAGTGACTGACAGGCGCTGATCATGGGACTGTGCACGCACTGATCACGTGGCTATCATGCACTGATCACGTGACTGCGCATGCACTGATGACGTGGCTGTTCGGGCACTGATCACGTGTTTATCAGGCAGTGATCAGTGACTGACAGGCGCTGATCAGGGGACTGTGCACGCACTGATCAGGTGGCTGATCAGGAACTGACCACCTGACCGCGCATGCAGTGATCACGTGGCTGGTCGTTCACTGATCACGTGTTTATCATACGGTGATCACGTGACTGAGAGGCGCTGATCACGTGACTGTGCCGTCAGTGATCACGTGGCTGAGCAGGCACTGATATCGTGACTGAGCATGCACTGATCATGTGCCGGGAGCCGGGGAGGCATTCCACTCTGGACAAAGGTCATGAGGAAGGAGGCTCGGCATACGCAAATGCGGGATCGAGCCTCAGGAGTCCACCCGGATATTCTCGAGCATCTCCCCCCAAAAAAACCGGAGTCTGCCTACTGTATTGCTTTGTGCTCTCACCTCTGATTTCACTGGGGGCTGTCCCCCACCACCATCTCGCTCTCTCTGTCAAAGAGTTAACTTACAGCTCCAATTCATAAAGTTCCTTGTCATTCTTCCCTTTAACTTCCAGCTGAGTCTCCATCTGGAGCGCGGAACCCACCACGCTTACTAATTATGCCTGGGCTGCTAAGACCCACTCGAGAAGGTGTCTAGGGTGAGGCACCTTTCGCTATTCGAGAGGGCGCCTGCGGCCTACGTAAGTGGTGCAAACTTCTTGTCTTGAAGTTTGATTGGTCTTCCGCGTAAACCAAGCTACTCAGTCTCTTTTCTCCACCGAATTTTCCTACTGAGCTCTCCTCATACTATTATTCTTGACATCTCTGATTAGCATATAAATAGTCGCCTAGGCCATCTCTCCTTCGAATACCCTGGATCAGTTGGGGCTGGTCCCCGGCAGGTGGCGACCGAACAGGGACCTCAGGAGGCAATACTCAAAGAGCTGAGCAGACACGAACCACGCAATCAGCAGGCAATAAGCATGGAGCTCAGCAGTGACGAATCATGCTGCTCAACTGGCAATAATCAAGCACGTGACCAGGCAGGAATCACGCAGCTCAGCTGGCAATTGTCAAGCAGATGAGCCGACAGGAATCACGCAGCTCAGCTGGCAATTGTCATGCAGATGAGCCGGCAGGAATCACGCAGCTCAGCAGGCCCTGATCACGTGACTCTGCAGGCACTGATCACGTGGCTGATCAAGTCCAGATCACGTGACTGAGCATGCACTGATCACGTGGCTATCATGCACTGATGACGTGACTGCGCATGCACTGATGACGTGGCTGATCGGGCACTGATCACATGGCTCATCATGCACTGATCACGTGTTTATCAGGCAATGATCAGTGACTGACAGGCGCTGATCATGGGACTGTGCACGCACTGATCACGTGGCTATCATGCACTGATCACGTGACTGCGCATGCACTGATGACGTGGCTGTTCGGGCACTGATCACGTGTTTATCAGGCAGTGATCAGTGACTGACAGGCGCTGATCAGGGGACTGTGCACGCACTGATCAGGTGGCTGATCAGGAACTGACCACCTGACCGCGCATGCAGTGATCACGTGGCTGGTCGTTCACTGATCACGTGTTTATCATACGGTGATCACGTGACTGAGAGGCGCTGATCACGTGACTGTGCCGTCAGTGATCACGTGGCTGAGCAGGCACTGATATCGTGACTGAGCATGCACTGATCATGTGCCGGGAGCCGGGGAGGCATTCCACTCTGGACAAAGGTCATGAGGAAGGAGGCTCGGCATACGCAAATGCGGGATCGAGCCTCAGGAGTCCACCCGGATATTCTCGAGCATCTCCCCCCAAAAAAACCGGAGTCTGCCTACTGTATTGCTTTGTGCTCTCACCTCTGATTTCACTGGGGGCTGTCCCCCACCACCATCTCGCTCTCTCTGTCAAAGAGTTAACTTACAGCTCCAATTCATAAAGTTCCTTGTCATTCTTCCCTTTAACTTCCAGCTGAGTCTCCATCTGGAGCGCGGAACCCACCACGCTTACTAATTATGCCTGGGCTGCTAAGACCCACTCGAGAAGGTGTCTAGGGTGAGGCACCTTTCGCTATTCGAGAGGGCGCCTGCGGCCTACGTAAGTGGTGCAAACTTCTTGTCTTGAAGTTTGATTGGTCTTCCGCGTAAACCAAGCTACTCAGTCTCTTTTCTCCACCGAATTTTCCTACTGAGCTCTCCTCATACTATTATTCTTGACATCTCTGATTAGCATATAAATAGTCGCCTAGGCCATCTCTCCTTCGAATACCCTGGATCAGTTGGGGCTGGTCCCCGGCAGGTGGCGACCGAACAGGGACCTCAGGAGGCAATACTCAAAGAGCTGAGCAGACACGAACCACGCAATCAGCAGGCAATAAGCATGGAGCTCAGCAGTGACGAATCATGCTGCTCAACTGGCAATAATCAAGCACGTGACCAGGCAGGAATCACGCAGCTCAGCTGGCAATTGTCAAGCAGATGAGCCGACAGGAATCACGCAGCTCAGCTGGCAATTGTCATGCAGATGAGCCGGCAGGAATCACGCAGCTCAGCAGGCCCTGATCACGTGACTCTGCAGGCACTGATCACGTGGCTGATCAAGTCCAGATCACGTGACTGAGCATGCACTGATCACGTGGCTGATCATGCACTGATGATCGCACTGACATGGCATGCACTGCACTGATGACAGTGTGGATCTGATCACGCACTGCACTGATCACTGATGTGACTGCGCATGCACTGTTCGGGCACTGATCACGTGTTTATCAGGCAGTGATCAGTGACTGACAGGCGCTGATCAGGGGACTGTGCACGCACTGATCAGGTGGCTGATCAGGAACTGACCACCTGACCGCGCATGCAGTGATCACGTGGCTGGTCGTTCACTGATCACGTGTTTATCATACGGTGATCACGTGACTGAGAGGCGCTGATCACGTGACTGTGCCGTCAGTGATCACGTGGCTGAGCAGGCACTGATATCGTGACTGAGCATGCACTGATCATGTGCCGGGAGCCGGGGAGGCATTCCACTCTGGACAAAGGTCATGAGGAAGGAGGCTCGGCATACGCAAATGCGGGATCGAGCCTCAGGAGTCCACCCGGATATTCTCGAGCATCTCCCCCCAAAAAAACCGGAGTCTGCCTACTGTATTGCTTTGTGCTCTCACCTCTGATTTCACTGGGGGCTGTCCCCCACCACCATCTCGCTCTCTCTGTCAAAGAGTTAACTTACAGCTCCAATTCATAAAGTTCCTTGTCATTCTTCCCTTTAACTTCCAGCTGAGTCTCCATCTGGAGCGCGGAACCCACCACGCTTACTAATTATGCCTGGGCTGCTAAGACCCACTCGAGAAGGTGTCTAGGGTGAGGCACCTTTCGCTATTCGAGAGGGCGCCTGCGGCCTACGTAAGTGGTGCAAACTTCTTGTCTTGAAGTTTGATTGGTCTTCCGCGTAAACCAAGCTACTCAGTCTCTTTTCTCCACCGAATTTTCCTACTGAGCTCTCCTCATACTATTATTCTTGACATCTCTGATTAGCATATAAATAGTCGCCTAGGCCATCTCTCCTTCGAATACCCTGGATCAGTTGGGGCTGGTCCCCGGCAGGTGGCGACCGAACAGGGACCTCAGGAGGCAATACTCAAAGAGCTGAGCAGACACGAACCACGCAATCAGCAGGCAATAAGCATGGAGCTCAGCAGTGACGAATCATGCTGCTCAACTGGCAAAAATCAAGCACGTGACCAGGCAGGAATCACGCAGCTCAGCTGGCAATTGTCAAGCAGATGAGCCGACAGGAATCACGCAGCTCAGCTGGCAATTGTCATGCAGATGAGCCGGCAGGAATCACGCAGCTCAGCAGGCCCTGATCACGTGACTCTGCAGGCACTGATCACGTGGCTGATCAAGTCCAGATCACGTGACTGAGCATGCACTGATCACGTGGCTATCATGCACTGATGACGTGACTGCGCATGCACTGATGACGTGGCTGATTGGGCACTGATCACATGGCTCATCATGCACTGATTACGTGTTTATCAGGCAGTGATCAGTGACTGCCAGGCGCTGATCAGGGGACTGTGCACGCACTGATCAGGTGGCTGATCAGGAACTGACCACCTGACCGCGCATGCAGTGATCACGTGGCTGGTCGTTCACTGATCACGTGTTTATCATACGGTGATCACGTGACTGAGAGGCGCTGATCACGTGACTGTGCCGTCAGTGATCACGTGGCTGAGCAGGCACTGATATCGTGACTGAGCATGCACTGATCATGTGCCGGGAGCCGGGGAGGCATTCCACTCTGGACAAAGGTCATGAGGAAGGAGGCTCGGCATACGCAAATGCGGGATCGAGCCTCAGGAGTCCACCCGGATATTCTCGAGCATCTCCCCCAAAAAAACCGGAGTCTGCCTACTGTATTGCTTTGTGCTCTCACCTCTGATTTCACTGGGGGCTGTCCCCCACCACCATCTCGCTCTCTCTGTCAAAGAGTTAACTTACAGCTCCAATTCATAAAGTTCCTTGTCATTCTTCCCTTTAACTTCCAGCTGAGTCTCCATCTGGAGCGCGGAACCCACCACGCTTACTAATTATGCCTGGGCTGCTAAGACCCACTCGAGAAGGTGTCTAGGGTGAGGCACCTTTCGCTATTCGAGAGGGCGCCTGCGGCCTACGTAAGTGGTGCAAACTTCTTGTCTTGAAGTTTGATTGGTCTTCCGCGTAAACCAAGCTACTCAGTCTCTTTTCTCCACCGAATTTTCCTACTGAGCTCTCCTCATACTATTATTCTTGACATCTCTGATTAGCATATAAATAGTCGCCTAGGCCATCTCTCCTTCGAATACCCTGGATCAGTTGGGGCTGGTCCCCGGCAGGTGGCGACCGAACAGGGACCTCAGGAGGCAATACTCAAAGAGCTGAGCAGACACGAACCACGCAATCAGCAGGCAATAAGCATGGAGCTCAGCAGTGACGAATCATGCTGCTCAACTGGCAATAATCAAGCACGTGACCAGGCAGGAATCACGCAGCTCAGCTGGCAATTGTCAAGCAGATGAGCCGACAGGAATCACGCAGCTCAGATGGCAATTGTCATGCAGATGAGCCGGCAGGAATCACGCAGCTCAGCAGGCCCTGATCACGTGACTCTGCAGGCACTGATCACGTGGCTGATCAAGTCCAGATCACGTGACTGAGCATGCACTGATCACGTGGCTATCATGCACTGATGACGTGACTGCGCATGCACTGATGACGTGGCTGATCACGGCACTGATCACATGGCTCATCATCGGGCACTGATCACGTGTTTATCAGGCAGTGATCAGTGACTGACAGGCGCTGATCAGGGGACTGTGCACGCACTGATCAGGTGGCTGATCAGGAACTGACCACCTGACCGCGCATGCAGTGATCACGTGGCTGGTCGTTCACTGATCACGTGTTTATCATACGGTGATCACGTGACTGAGAGGCGCTGATCACGTGACTGTGCCGTCAGTGATCACGTGGCTGAGCAGGCACTGATATCGTGACTGAGCATGCACTGATCATGTGCCGGGAGCCGGGGAGGCATTCCACTCTGGACAAAGGTCATGAGGAAGGAGGCTCGGCATACGCAAATGCGGGATCGAGCCTCAGGAGTCCACCCGGATATTCTCGAGCATCTCCCCCCAAAAAAACCGGAGTCTGCCTACTGTATTGCTTTGTGCTCTCACCTCTGATTTCACTGGGGGCTGTCCCCCACCACCATCTCGCTCTCTCTGTCAAAGAGTTAACTTACAGCTCCAATTCATAAAGTTCCTTGTCATTCTTCCCTTTAACTTCCAGCTGAGTCTCCATCTGGAGCGCGGAACCCACCACGCTTACTAATTATGCCTGGGCTGCTAAGACCCACTCGAGAAGGTGTCTAGGGTGAGGCACCTTTCGCTATTCGAGAGGGCGCCTGCGGCCTACGTAAGTGGTGCAAACTTCTTGTCTTGAAGTTTGATTGGTCTTCCGCGTAAACCAAGCTACTCAGTCTCTTTTCTCCACCGAATTTTCCTACTGAGCTCTCCTCATACTATTATTCTTGACATCTCTGATTAGCATATAAATAGTCGCCTAGGCCATCTCTCCTTCGAATACCCTGGATCAGTTGGGGCTGGTCCCCGGCAGGTGGCGACCGAACAGGGACCTCAGGAGGCAATACTCAAAGAGCTGAGCAGACACGAACCACGCAATCAGCAGGCAATAAGCATGGAGCTCAGCAGTGACGAATCATGCTGCTCAACTGGCAATAATCAAGCACGTGACCAGGCAGGAATCACGCAGCTCAGCTGGCAATTGTCAAGCAGATGAGCCGACAGGAATCACGCAGCTCAGATGGCAATTGTCATGCAGATGAGCCGGCAGGAATCACGCAGCTCAGCAGGCCCTGATCACGTGACTCTGCAGGCACTGATCACGTGGCTGATCAAGTCCAGATCACGTGACTGAGCATGCACTGATCACGTGGCTATCATGCACTGATGACGTGACTGCGCATGCACTGATGACGTGGCTGATCGGGCACTGATCACATGGCTCATCATGCACTGATCACGTGTTTATCAGGCAATGATCAGTGACTGACAGGCGCTGATCATGGGACTGTGCACGCACTGATCACGTGGCTATCATGCACTGATCACGTGACTGCGCATGCACTGATGACGTGGCTGTTCGGGCACTGATCACGTGTTTATCAGGCAGTGATCAGTGACTGACAGGCGCTGATCAGGGGACTGTGCACGCACTGATCAGGTGGCTGATCAGGAACTGACCACCTGACCGCGCATGCAGTGATCACGTGGCTGGTCGTTCACTGATCACGTGTTTATCATACGGTGATCACGTGACTGAGAGGCGCTGATCACGTGACTGTGCCGTCAGTGATCACGTGGCTGAGCAGGCACTGATATCGTGACTGAGCATGCACTGATCATGTGCCGGGAGCCGGGGAGGCATTCCACTCTGGACAAAGGTCATGAGGAAGGAGGCTCGGCATACGCAAATGCGGGATCGAGCCTCAGGAGTCCACCCGGATATTCTCGAGCATCTCCCCCAAAAAAACCGGAGTCTGCCTACTGTATTGCTTTGTGCTCTCACCTCTGATTTCACTGGGGGCTGTCCCCCACCACCATCTCGCTCTCTCTGTCAAAGAGTTAACTTACAGCTCCAATTCATAAAGTTCCTTGTCATTCTTCCCTTTAACTTCCAGCTGAGTCTCCATCTGGAGCGCGGAACCCACCACGCTTACTAATTATGCCTGGGCTGCTAAGACCCACTCGAGAAGGTGTCTAGGGTGAGGCACCTTTCGCTATTCGAGAGGGCGCCTGCGGCCTACGTAAGTGGTGCAAACTTCTTGTCTTGAAGTTTGATTGGTCTTCCGCGTAAACCAAGCTACTCAGTCTCTTTTCTCCACCGAATTTTCCTACTGAGCTCTCCTCATACTATTATTCTTGACATCTCTGATTAGCATATAAATAGTCGCCTAGGCCATCTCTCCTTCGAATACCCTGGATCAGTTGGGGCTGGTCCCCGGCAGGTGGCGACCGAACAGGGACCTCAGGAGGCAATACTCAAAGAGCTGAGCAGACACGAACCACGCAATCAGCAGGCAATAAGCATGGAGCTCAGCAGTGACGAATCATGCTGCTCAACTGGCAATAATCAAGCACGTGACCAGGCAGGAATCACGCAGCTCAGCTGGCAATTGTCAAGCAGATGAGCCGACAGGAATCACGCAGCTCAGATGGCAATTGTCATGCAGATGAGCCGGCAGGAATCACGCAGCTCAGCAGGCCCTGATCACGTGACTCTGCAGGCACTGATCACGTGGCTGATCAAGTCCAGATCACGTGACTGAGCATGCACTGATCACGTGGCTATCATGCACTGATGACGTGACTGCGCATGCACTGATGACGTGGCTGATCGGGCACTGATCACATGGCTCATCATGCACTGATCACGTGTTTATCAGGCAATGATCAGTGACTGACAGGCGCTGATCATGGGACTGTGCACGCACTGATCACGTGGCTATCATGCACTGATCACGTGACTGCGCATGCACTGATGACGTGGCTGTTCGGGCACTGATCACGTGTTTATCAGGCAGTGATCAGTGACTGACAGGCGCTGATCAGGGGACTGTGCACGCACTGATCAGGTGGCTGATCAGGAACTGACCACCTGACCGCGCATGCAGTGATCACGTGGCTGGTCGTTCACTGATCACGTGTTTATCATACGGTGATCACGTGACTGAGAGGCGCTGATCACGTGACTGTGCCGTCAGTGATCACGTGGCTGAGCAGGCACTGATATCGTGACTGAGCATGCACTGATCATGTGCCGGGAGCCGGGGAGGCATTCCACTCTGGACAAAGGTCATGAGGAAGGAGGCTCGGCATACGCAAATGCGGGATCGAGCCTCAGGAGTCCACCCGGATATTCTCGAGCATCTCCCCCAAAAAAACCGGAGTCTGCCTACTGTATTGCTTTGTGCTCTCACCTCTGATTTCACTGGGGGCTGTCCCCCACCACCATCTCGCTCTCTCTGTCAAAGAGTTAACTTACAGCTCCAATTCATAAAGTTCCTTGTCATTCTTCCCTTTAACTTCCAGCTGAGTCTCCATCTGGAGCGCGGAACCCACCACGCTTACTAATTATGCCTGGGCTGCTAAGACCCACTCGAGAAGGTGTCTAGGGTGAGGCACCTTTCGCTATTCGAGAGGGCGCCTGCGGCCTACGTAAGTGGTGCAAACTTCTTGTCTTGAAGTTTGATTGGTCTTCCGCGTAAACCAAGCTACTCAGTCTCTTTTCTCCACCGAATTTTCCTACTGAGCTCTCCTCATACTATTATTCTTGACATCTCTGATTAGCATATAAATAGTCGCCTAGGCCATCTCTCCTTCGAATACCCTGGATCAGTTGGGGCTGGTCCCCGGCAGGTGGCGACCGAACAGGGACCTCAGGAGGCAATACTCAAAGAGCTGAGCAGACACGAACCACGCAATCAGCAGGCAATAAGCATGGAGCTCAGCAGTGACGAATCATGCTGCTCAACTGGCAATAATCAAGCACGTGACCAGGCAGGAATCACGCAGCTCAGCTGGCAATTGTCAAGCAGATGAGCCGACAGGAATCACGCAGCTCAGCTGGCAATTGTCATGCAGATGAGCCGGCAGGAATCACGCAGCTCAGCAGGCCCTGATCACGTGACTCTGCAGGCACTGATCACGTGGCTGATCAAGTCCAGATCACGTGACTGAGCATGCACTGATCACGTGGCTATCATGCACTGATGACGTGACTGCGCATGCACTGATGACGTGGCTGATCGGGCACTGATCACATGGCTCATCATGCACTGATCACGTGTTTATCAGGCAATGATCAGTGACTGACAGGCGCTGATCATGGGACTGTGCACGCACTGATCACGTGGCTATCATGCACTGATCACGTGACTGCGCATGCACTGATGACGTGGCTGTTCGGGCACTGATCACGTGTTTATCAGGCAGTGATCAGTGACTGACAGGCGCTGATCAGGGGACTGTGCACGCACTGATCAGGTGGCTGATCAGGAACTGACCACCTGACCGCGCATGCAGTGATCACGTGGCTGGTCGTTCACTGATCACGTGTTTATCATACGGTGATCACGTGACTGAGAGGCGCTGATCACGTGACTGTGCCGTCAGTGATCACGTGGCTGAGCAGGCACTGATATCGTGACTGAGCATGCACTGATCATGTGCCGGGAGCCGGGGAGGCATTCCACTCTGGACAAAGGTCATGAGGAAGGAGGCTCGGCATACGCAAATGCGGGATCGAGCCTCAGGAGTCCACCCGGATATTCTCGAGCATCTCCCCCCAAAAAAACCGGAGTCTGCCTACTGTATTGCTTTGTGCTCTCACCTCTGATTTCACTGGGGGCTGTCCCCCACCACCATCTCGCTCTCTCTGTCAAAGAGTTAACTTACAGCTCCAATTCATAAAGTTCCTTGTCATTCTTCCCTTTAACTTCCAGCTGAGTCTCCATCTGGAGCGCGGAACCCACCACGCTTACTAATTATGCCTGGGCTGCTAAGACCCACTCGAGAAGGTGTCTAGGGTGAGGCACCTTTCGCTATTCGAGAGGGCGCCTGCGGCCTACGTAAGTGGTGCAAACTTCTTGTCTTGAAGTTTGATTGGTCTTCCGCGTAAACCAAGCTACTCAGTCTCTTTTCTCCACCGAATTTTCCTACTGAGCTCTCCTCATACTATTATTCTTGACATCTCTGATTAGCATATAAATAGTCGCCTAGGCCATCTCTCCTTCGAATACCCTGGATCAGTTGGGGCTGGTCCCCGGCAGGTGGCGACCGAACAGGGACCTCAGGAGGCAATACTCAAAGAGCTGAGCAGACACGAACCACGCAATCAGCAGGCAATAAGCATGGAGCTCAGCAGTGACGAATCATGCTGCTCAACTGGCAATAATCAAGCACGTGACCAGGCAGGAATCACGCAGCTCAGCTGGCAATTGTCAAGCAGATGAGCCGACAGGAATCACGCAGCTCAGATGGCAATTGTCATGCAGATGAGCCGGCAGGAATCACGCAGCTCAGCAGGCCCTGATCACGTGACTCTGCAGGCACTGATCACGTGGCTGATCAAGTCCAGATCACGTGACTGAGCATGCACTGATCACGTGGCTATCATGCACTGATGACGTGACTGCGCATGCACTGATGACGTGGCTGATCGGGCACTGATCACATGGCTCATCATGCACTGATCACGTGTTTATCAGGCAATGATCAGTGACTGACAGGCGCTGATCATGGGACTGTGCACGCACTGATCACGTGGCTATCATGCACTGATCACGTGACTGCGCATGCACTGATGACGTGGCTGTTCGGGCACTGATCACGTGTTTATCAGGCAGTGATCAGTGACTGACAGGCGCTGATCAGGGGACTGTGCACGCACTGATCAGGTGGCTGATCAGGAACTGACCACCTGACCGCGCATGCAGTGATCACGTGGCTGGTCGTTCACTGATCACGTGTTTATCATACGGTGATCACGTGACTGAGAGGCGCTGATCACGTGACTGTGCCGTCAGTGATCACGTGGCTGAGCAGGCACTGATATCGTGACTGAGCATGCACTGATCATGTGCCGGGAGCCGGGGAGGCATTCCACTCTGGACAAAGGTCATGAGGAAGGAGGCTCGGCATACGCAAATGCGGGATCGAGCCTCAGGAGTCCACCCGGATATTCTCGAGCATCTCCCCCCAAAAAAACCGGAGTCTGCCTACTGTATTGCTTTGTGCTCTCACCTCTGATTTCACTGGGGGCTGTCCCCCACCACCATCTCGCTCTCTCTGTCAAAGAGTTAACTTACAGCTCCAATTCATAAAGTTCCTTGTCATTCTTCCCTTTAACTTCCAGCTGAGTCTCCATATGGAGCGCGGAACCCACCACGCTCACTAATTATGCCTGGGCTGCTAAGACCCACTCGAGAAGGTGTCTAGGGTGAGGCACCTTTCGCTATTCGAGAGGGCGCCTGCGGCCTACGTAAGTGGTGCAAACTTCTTGTCTTGAAGTTTGATTGGTCTTCCGCGTAAACCAAGCTACTCAGTCTCTTTTCTCCACCGAATTTTCCTACTGAGCTCTCCTCATACTATTATTCTTGACATCTCTGATTAGCATATAAATAGTCGCCTAGGCCATCTCTCCTTCGAATACCCTGGATCAGTTGGGGCTGGTCCCCGGCAGGTGGTGACCGAACAGGGACCTCAGGAGGCGATACTCAAAGAGCTGAGCAGACACGAACCACGCAATCAGCAGGCAATAAGCATGGAGCTCAGCAGTGACGAATCATGCTGCTCAACTGGCAATAATCAAGCACGTGAGCAGGCAGGAATCACGCAGCTCAGCTGGCAATTGTCAAGCAGATGAGCCGACAGGAATCACGCAGCTCAGATGGCAATTGTCATGCAGATGAGCCGGCAGGAATCACGCAGCTCAGCAGGCCCTGATCACGTGATTCTGCAGGCACTGATCACCTGGCTGATCAAGTCCAGATCACGTGACTGAGCATGCACTGATCACGTGGCTATCATGCACTGATGACGTGACTGCGCATGCACTGATGACGTGGCTGATCGGGCACTGATCACATGGCTCATCATGCAATGATCACGTGTTTATCAGGCAATGATCAGTGACTGACAGGCGCTGATCATGGGACTGTGCACGCACTGATCACGTGGCTATCATGCACTGATCACGTGACTGCGCATGCACTGATGACGTGGCTGTTCGGGCACTGATCACGTGTTTATCAGGCAGTGATCAGTGACTGACAGGCGCTGATCAGGGCACTGTGCACGCACTGATCAGGTGGCTGATCAGGAACTGACCACCTGACCGCGCATGCAGTGATCACGTGGCTGGTCGTTCACTGATCACGTGTTTATCATACGGTGATCACGTGACTGAGAGGCGCTGATCACGTGACTGTGCCGTCAGTGATCACGTGGCTGAGCAGGCACTGATATCGTGACTGAGCATGCACTGATCATGTGCCGTGAGCCGGGGAGGCATTCCACTCTGGACAAAGGTCATGAGGAAGGAGGCTCGGCATACGCAAATGCGGGATCGAGCCTCAGGAGTCCACCCGGATATTCTCGAGCATCTCCCCCAAAAAAACCGGAGTCTGCCTACTGTATTGCTTTGTGCTCTCACCTCTGATTTCACTGGGGGCTGTCCCCCACCACCATCTCGCTCTCTCTGTCAAAGAGTTAACTTACAGCTCCAATTCATAAAGTTCCTTGTCATTCTTCCCTTTAACTTCCAGCTGAGTCTCCATCTGGAGCGCGGAACCCACCACGCTCACTAATTATGCCTGGGCTGCTAAGACCCACTCGAGAAGGTGTCTAGGGTGAGGCACCTTTCGCTATTCGAGAGGGCGCCTGCGGCCTACGTAATGGTGCAAACTTCTTGTCTTGAAGTTTGATTGGTCTTCCGCGTAAACCAAGCTACTCAGTCTCTTTTCTCCACAGAATTTTCCTACTGAGCTCTCCTCATACTATTATTCTTGACATCTCTGATTAGCATATAAATAGTCGCCTAGGCCATCTCTCCTTCGAATACCCTGGATCAGTTGGGGCTGGTCCCCGGCAGGTGGCGACCGAACAGGGACCTCAGGAGGCGATACTCAAAGAGCTGAGCAGACACGAACCACGCAATCAGCAGGCAATAAGCATGGAGCTCAGCAGTGACGAATCATGCTGCTCAAATGGCAATAATCAAGCACGTGACCAGGCAGGAATCACGCAGCTCAGCTGGCAATTGTCAAGCAGATGAGCCGACAGGAATCACGCAGCTCAGATGGCAATTGTCATGCAGATGAGCCGGCAGGAATCACGCAGCTCAGCAGGCCCTGATCACGTGACTCTGCAGGCACAGATCACGTGGCTGATCAAGTCCAGATCACGTGACTGAGCATGCACTGATCACGTGGCTATCCTGCACTGATGACGTGACTGCGCATGCACTGATGACGTGGCTGATCGGGCACTGATCACATGGCTCATCATGCACTGATCACGTGTTTATCAGGCAATGATCAGTGACTGACAGGCGCTGATCATGGGACTGTGCACGCACTGATCACGTGGCTATCATGCACTGATCACGTGACTGCGCATGCACTGATGACGTGGCTGTTCGGGCACTGATCACGTGTTTATCAGGCAGTGATCAGTGACCGACAGGCTCTGATCAGGGGACTGTGCACGCACTGATCAGGTGGCTGATCAGGAACTGACCACCTGACCGCGCATGCAGTGATCACGTGGCTGGTCGTTCACTGATCACGTGTTTATCATACGGTGATCACGTGACTGAGAGGCGCTGATCACGTGACTGTGCCGTCAGTGATCACGTGGCTGAGCAGGCACTGATATCGTGACTGAGCATGCACTGATCATATGCCGGGAGCCGGGGAGGCATTCCACTCCGGACAAAGGTCATGAGGAAGGAGGCTCGGCATACGCAAATGCGGGATCAAGCCTCAGGAGTCCACCCGGATATTTTCGAGCATCTCCCCCCAAAAAAACCGGAGTCTGCCTACTGTATTGCTTTGTGCTCTCACTTCTGATTTCACTGGGGGCTGTCCCCCACCACCATCTCGCTCTCTCTGTCAAAGAGTTAACTTACAGCTCCAATTCATAAAGTTCCTTGTCATTCTTCCCTTTAACTTCCAGCTGAGTCTCCATCTGGAGCGCGGAACCCACCACGCTCACTAATTATGCCTGGGCTGCTAAGACCCACTCGAGAAGGTGTCTAGGGTGAGGCACCTTTCGCTATTCGAGAGGGCGCCTGCGGCCTACGTAAGTGGTGCAAACTTCTTGTCTTGAAGTTTGATTGGTCTTCCGCGTAAACCAAGCTACTCAGTCTCTTTTCTCCACCGAATTTTCCTACTGAGCTCTCCTCATACTATTATTCTTGACATCTCTGATTAGCATATAAATAGTCGCCTAGGCCATCACTCCTTCGAATACCCTGGATCAGTTGGGGCTGGTCCCCGGCAGGTGGCGACCGAACAGGGACCTCAGGAGGCGATACTCAAAGAGCTGAGCAGACACGAACCACGCAATCAGCAGGCAATAAGCATGGAGCTCAGCAGTGACGAATCATGCTGCTCAACTGGCAATAATCAAGCACGTGACCAGGCAGGAATCACGCAGCTCAGCTGGCAATTGTCAAGCAGATGAGCCGACAGGAATCACGCAGCTCAGATGGCAATTGTCATGCAGATGAGCCGGCAGGAATCACGCAGCTCAGCAGGCCCTGATCACGTGATTCTGCAGGCACAGATCACGTGGCTGATCAAGTACAGATCACGTGACTGAGCATGCACTGATCACGTGGCTATCATGCACTGATGACGTGACTGCGCATGCACTGATGACGTGGCTGATCGGGCACTGATCACATGGCTCATCATGCACTGATCACGTGTTTATCAGGCAATGATCAGTGACTGACAGGCGCTGATCATGGGACTGTGCACGCACTGATCAGGTGGCTATCATGCACTGATCACGTGACTGCGCATGCACTGATGACGTGGCTGTTCGGGCACTGATCACGTGTTTATCAGGCAGTGATCAGTGACTGACAGGCGCTGATCAGGGGACTGTGCACGCACTGATCAGGTGGCTGATCAGGAACTGACCACCTGACCGCGCATGCAGTGATCACGTGGCTGGTCGTTCACTGATCACGTGTTTATCATACGGTCATCACGTGACTGAGAGGCGCTGATCACGTGACTGTGCCGTCAGTGATCACGTGGCTGAGCATGCACTGATATCGTGACTGAGCATGCACTGATCATATGCCGGGAGCCGGGGAGGCATTCCACTCCGGACAAAGGTCATGAGGAAGGAGGCTCGGCATACGCAAATGCGGGATCAAGCCTCAGGAGTCCACCCGGATATTTTCGAGCATCTCCCCCCAAAAAAACCGGAGTCTGCCTACTGTATTGCTTTGTGCTCTCACTTCTGATTTCACTGGGGGCTGTCCCCCACCACCATCTCGCTCTCTCTGTCAAAGAGTTAACTTACAGCTCCAATTCATAAAGTTCCTTGTCATTCTTCCCTTTAACTTCCAGCTGAGTCTCCATCTGGAGCGCGGAACCCACCACGCTCACTAATTATGCCTGGGCTGCTAAGACCCACTCGAGAAGGTGTCTAGGGTGAGGCACCTTTCGCTATTCGAGAGGGCGCCTGCGGCCTACGTAAGTGGTGCAAACTTCTTGTCTTGAAGTTTGATTGGTCTTCCGCGTAAACCAAGCTACTCAGTCTCTTTTCTCCACCGAATTTTCCTACTGAGCTCTCCTCATACTATTATTCTTGACATCTCTGATTAGCATATAAATAGTCGCCTAGGCCATCTCTCCTTCGAATACCCTGGATCAGTTGGGGCTGGTCCCCGGCAGGTGGCGACCGAACAGGGACCTCAGGAGGCGATACTCAAAGAGCTGAGCAGACACGAACCACGCAATCAGCAGGCAATAAGCATGGAGCTCAGCAGTGACGAATCATGCTGCTCAACTGGCAATAATCAAGCACGTGACCAGGCAGGAATCACGCAGCTCAGCTGGCAATTGTCAAGCAGATGAGCCGACAGGAATCACGCAGCTCAGATGGCAATTGTCATGCAGATGAGCCGGCAGGAATCACGCAGCTCAGCAGGCCCTGATCACGTGATTCTGCAGGCACTGATCACCTGGCTGATCAAGTACAGATCACGTGACTGAGCATGCACTGATCACGTGGCTATCATGCACTGATGACGTGACTGCGCATGCACTGATGACGTGGCTGATCGGGCACTGATCACATGGCTCATCATGCACTGATCACGTGTTTATCAGGCAATGATCAGTGACTGACAGGCGCTGATCATGGGACTGTGCACGCACTGATCACGTGGCTATCATGCACTGATCACGTGACTGCGCATGCACTGATGACGTGGCTGTTCGGGCACTGATCACGTGTTTATCAGGCAGTGATCAGTGACTGACAGGCGCTGATCAGGGGACTGTGCACGCACTGATCAGGTGGCTGATCAGGAACTGACCACCTGACCGCGCATGCAGTGATCACGTGGATGGTCGTTCACTGATCACGTATTTATCATACAGTGATCACGT
This sequence comes from Bos javanicus, assembly GCF_032452875.1. Lineage (NCBI taxonomy): Eukaryota > Metazoa > Chordata > Mammalia > Artiodactyla > Bovidae > Bos > Bos javanicus. Next base: position 133,573 of record NW_026894119.1, on the reverse strand, counting down.
GACTGAGAGGCGCTGATCACGTGAGTGTGCCGTCAGTGATCACGTGGCTGAGCATGCACTGATATCGTGACTGAGCATGCACTGATCATGTGCCGGGAGCCGGGGAGGCATTCCACTCTGGACAAAGGTCATGAGGAAGGATGCTCGGCATACGCAAATGCGGGATCGAGCCTCAGGAGTCCACCCGGATATTTTCGAGCATCTCCCCCCAAAAAAACCCAGAGTCTGCCTACTGTATTGCTTTGTGCTCTCACTTCTGATTTCACTGGGGGCTGTCCCCCACCACCATCTCGCTCTCTCTGTCAAAGAGTTAACTTACAGCTCCAATTCATAAAGTTCCTTGTCATTCTTCCCTTTAACTTCCAGCTGAGTCTCCATCTGGAGCGCGGAACCCACCACGCTCACTAATTATGCCTGGGCTGCTAAGACCCACTCGAGAAGGTGTCTAGGGTGAGGCACCTTTCGCTATTCGAGAGGGCGCCTGCGGCCTACGTAAGTGGTGCAAACTTCTTGTCTTGAAGTTTGATTGGTCTTCCGCGTAAACCAAGCTACTCAGTCTCTTTTCTCCACCGAATTTTCCTACTGAGCTCTCCTCATACTATTATTCTTGACATCTCTGATTAGCATATAAATAGTCGCCTAGGCCATCTCTCCTTCGAATACCCTGGATCAGTTGGGGCTGGTCCCCGGCAGGTGGCGACCGAACAGGGACCTCAGGAGGCGATACTCAAAGAGCTGAGCAGACACGAACCACGCAATCAGCAGGCAATAAGCATGGAGCTCAGCAGTGACGAATCATGCTGCTCAACTGGCAATAATCAAGCACGTGACCAGGCAGGAATCACGCAGCTCAGCTGGCAATTGTCAAGCAGATGAGCCGACAGGAATCACGCAGCTCAGATGGCAATTGTCATGCAGATGAGCCGGCAGGAATCACGCAGCTCAGCAGGCCCTGATCACGTGACTCTGCAGGCACTGATCACCTGGCTGATCAAGTCCAGATCACGTGACTGAGCATGCACTGATCACGTGGCTATCATGCACTGATGACGTGACTGCGCATGCACTGATGACGTGGCTGATCGGGCACTGATCACATGGCTCATCATGCACTGATCACGTGTTTATCAGGCAATGATCAGTGACTGACAGGCGCTGATCATGGGACTGTGCACGCACTGATCACGTGGCTATCATGCACTGATCACGTGACTGCGCATGCACTGATGACGTGGCTGTTCGGGCACTGATCACGTGTTTATCAGGCAGTGATCAGTGACTGACAGGCGCTGATCAGGGGACTGTGCACGCACTGATCAGGTGGCTGATCAGGAACTGACCACCTGACCGCGCATGCAGTGATCACGTGGCTGGTCGTTCACTGATCACGTGTTTATCATACGGTGATCACGTGACTGAGAGGCGCTGATCACGTGACTGTGCCGTCAGTGATCACGTGGCTGAGCATGCACTGATATCGTGACTGAGCATGCACTGATCATGTGCCGGGGGCCGGGGAGGCATTCCACTCCGGACAAAGGTCATGAGGAAGGAGGCTCGGCATACGCAAATGCGGGATCAAGCCTCAGGAGTCCACCCGGATATTTTCGAGCATCTCCCCCCAAAAAAACCAGAGTCTGCCTACTGTATTGCTTTGTGCTCTCACTTCTGATTTCACTGGGGGCTGTCCCCCACCACCATCTCGCTCTCTCTGTCAAAGAGTTAACTTACAGCTCCAATTCATAAAGTTCCTTGTCATTCTTCCCTTTAACTTCCAGCTGAGTCTCCATCTGGAGCGCGGAACCCACCACGCTCACTAATTATGCCTGGGCTGCTAAGACCCACTCGAGAAGGTGTCTAGGGTGAGGCACCTTTTGCTATTCGAGAGGGCGCCTGCGGCCTACGTAAGTGGTGCAAACTTCTTGTCTTGAAGTTTGATTGGTCTTCCGCGTAAACCAAGCTACTCAGTCTCTTTTCTCCACCGAATTTTCCTTCTGAGCTCTCCTCATACTATTATTCTTGACATCTCTGATTAGCATATAAATAGTCGCCTAGGCCATCTCTCCTTCGAATACCCTGGATCAGTTGGGGCTGGTCCCCGGCAGGTGGCGACCGAACAGGGACCTCAGGAGGCGATACTCAAAGAGCTGAGCAGACACGAACCACGCAATCAGCAGGCAATAAGCATGGAGCTCAGCAGTGACGAATCATGCTGCTCAACTGGCAATAATCAAGCACGTGACCAGGCAGGAATCACGCAGCTCAGCTGGCAATTGTCAAGCAGATGAGCCGACAGGAATCACGCAGCTCAGATGGCAATTGTCATGCAGATGAGCCGGCAGGAATCACGCAGCTCAGCAGGCCCTGATCACGTGATTCTGCAGGCACAGATCACGTGGCTGATCAAGTACAGATCACGTGACTGAGCATGCACTGATCACGTGGCTATCATGCACTGATGACGTGACTGCGCATGCACTGATGACGTGGCTGATCAGGCACTGATCACATGGCTCATCATGCACTGATCACGTGTTTATCAGGCAATGATCAGTGACTGACAGGCGCTGATCAGGGGACTGTGCACGCACTGATCAGGTGGCTGATCAGGAACTGACCACCTGACCGCGCATGCAGTGATCACGTGGCTGGTCGTTCACTGATCACGTGTTTATCATACGGTGATCACGTGACTGAGAGGCGCTGATCACGTGACTGTGCCGTCAGTGATCACGTGGCTGAGCATGCATGATATCGTGACTGAGCATGCACTGATCATGTGCCGGGAGCCGGGGAGGCATTCCACTCTGGACAAAGGTCATGAGGAAGGAGGCTCGGCATACGCAAATGCGGGATCGAGCCTCAGGGGTCCACCCGGATATTTTCGAACATCTCCCCCCGAAAAAACCCAGAATCTGCCTAATGTATTGCTTTGTGCTCTCACCTCTGATTTCACTGGGGGCTGTCCCCCACCACCATCTCGCTCTCTCTGTCAAAGCGTTAACTTACAGCTCCAATTCATAAAGTTCCTTGTCATTCTTCCCTTTAACTTTCAGCTGAGTCTCCATCTGGAGCGCGGAACCCACCACGCTCACTAATTATGCCTGGGCTGCTAAGACCCACTCGAGAAGGTGTCTAGGGTGAGGCACCTTTCGCTATTCGAGAGGGCGCCTGCGGCCTACGTAAGTGGTGCAAACTTCTTGTCTTGAAGTTTGATTGGTCTTCCGCGTAAACCAAGCTACTCAGTCTCTTTTCTCCACCGAATTTTCCTACTGAGCTCTCCTCATACTATTATTCTTGACATCTCTGATTAGCATATAAATAGTCGCCTAGGCCATCTCTCCTTCGAATACCCCGGATCAGTTGGGGCTGGTCCCCGGCAGGTGGCGACCGAACAGGGACCTCAGGAGGCGATACTCAAAGAGCTGAGCAGACACGAACCACGCAATCAGCAGGCAATAAGCATGGAGCTCAGCAGTGACGAATCATGCTGCTCAACTGGCAATAATCAAGCACGTGACCAGGCAGGAATCACGCAGCTCAGCTGGCAATTGTCATGCAGATGAGCCGGCAGGAATCACGCAGCTCAGCAGGCCCTGATCACGTGACTCTGCAGGCACTGATCACCTGGCTGATCAAGTACAGATCACGTGACTGAGCATGCACTGATCACGTGGCTATCATGCACTGATGACGTGACTGCGCATGCACTGTTGACGTGGCTGATCAGGCACTGATCACATGGCTCATCATGCACTGATCACGTGTTTATCAGGCAATGATCAGTGACTGACAGGCGCTGATCATGGGACTGTGCACGCACTGATCACGTGGCTATCATGCACTGATCACGTGACTGCGCATGCACTGATGACGTGGCTGTTCGGGCACTGATCACGTGTTTATCAGGCAGTGATCAGTGACTGACAGGCGCTGATCAGGGGGACTGTGCACGCACTGATCAGGTGGCTGATCAGGAACTGCCCACCTGACCGTGCATGCAGTGATCACGTGGCTGGTCGTTCACTGATCACTTGTTTATCATACGGTGATCACGTGACTGAGAGGCGCTGATCACGTGACTGTGCCGTCAGTGATCACGTGGCTGAGCAGGCACTGATATCGTGACTGAGCATGCACTGATCATGTGCCGGGAGCCGGGGAGGCATTCCACTCTGGACAAAGGTCATGAGGAAGGAGGCTCGGCATTCGCAAATGCGGGATCGAGCCTCAGGAGTCCACCCGGATGTTCTCGAGCATCTCCCCCCAAAAAACCGGAGTCTGCCTACTGTATTGCTTTGTGCTCTCACTTCTGATTTCACTGGGGGCTGTCCCCCACCACCATCTCGCTCTCTCTGTCAAAGAGTTAACTTACAGCTCCAATTCATAAAGTTCCTTGTCATTCTTCCCTTTAACTTCCAGCTGAGTCTCCATCTGGAGCGCGGAACCCACCACGCTCACTAATTATGCCTGGGCTGCTAAGACCCACTCGAGAAGGTGTCTAGGGTGAGGCACCTTTCGCTATTCGAGAGGGCGCCTGCGGCCTACGTAAGTGGTGCAAACTTCTTGTCTTGAAGTTTGATTGGTCTTCCGCGTAAACCAAGCTACTCAGTCTCTTTTCTCCACCGAATTTTCCTACTGAGCTCTCCTCATACTATTATTCTTGACATCTCTGATTAGCATATAAATAGTCGCCTAGGCCATCTCTCCTTCGAATACCCTGGATCAGTTGGGGCTGGTCCCCGGCAGGTGGCGACCGAACAGGGACCTCAGGAGGCGATACTCAAAGAGCTGAGCAGACACGAACCACGCAATCAGCAGGCAATAAGCATGGAGCTCAGCAGTGACGAATCATGCTGCTCAACTGGCAATAATCAAGCACGTGACCAGGCAGGAATCACGCAGCTCAGCTGGCAATTGTCAAGCAGATGAGCCGACAGGAATCACGCAGCTCAGATGGCAATTGTCATGCAGATGAGCCGGCAGGAATCCCGCAGCTCAGCAGGCCCTGATCACGTGATTCTGCAGGCACTGATCACCTGGCTGATCAAGTCCAGATCACGTGACTGAGCATGCACTGATCACGTGGCTATCATGCACTGATGACGTGACTGCGCATGCACTGATGACGTGGCTGATCAGGCACTGATCACATGGCTCATCATGCACTGATCACGTGTTTATCAGGCAATGATCAGTGACTGACAGGCGCTGATCATGGGACTGTGCACGCACTGATCACGTGGCTATCATGCACTGATCACGTGACTGCGCATGCACTGATGACGTGGCTGTTCGGGCACTGATCACGTGTTTATCAGGCAGTGATCAGTGACTGACAGGCGCTGATCAGGGGACTGTGCACGCACTGATCAGGTGGCTGATCAGGAACTGACCACCTGACTGCGCATGCAGTGATCACGTGGCTGGTCGTTCACTGATCACGTGTTTATCATACGGTGATCACGTGACTGAGAGGCGCTGATCACGTGACTGTGCCGTCAGTGATCACGTGGCTGAGCATGCACTGATATCGTGACTGAGCATGCACTGATCATGTGCCAGGAGCCGGGGAGGCATTCCACTCCGGACAAAGGTCATGAGGAAGGAGGCTCGGCATACGCAAATGCGGGATCAAGCCTCAGGAGTCCACCCGGATATTTTCGAGCATCTCCCCCCAAAAAAACCGGAGTCTGCCTACTGTATTGCTTTGTGCTCTCACTTCTGATTTCACTGGGGGCTGTCCCCCACCACCATCTCGCTCTCTCTGTCAAAGAGTTAACTTACAGCTCCAATTCATAAAGTTCCTTGTCATTCTTCCCTTTAACTTCCAGCTGAGTCTCCATCTGGAGCGCGGAACCCACCACGCTCACTAATTATGCCTGGGCTGCTAAGACCCACTCGAGAAGGTGTCTAGGGTGAGGCACCTTTCGCTATTCGAGAGGGCGCCTGCGGCCTACGTAAGTGGTGCAAACTTCTTGTCTTGAAGTTTGATTGGTCTTCCGCGTAAACCAAGCTACTCAGTCTCTTTTCTCCACCGAATTTTCCTACTGAGCTCTCCTCATACTATTATTCTTGACATCTCTGATTAGCATATAAATAGTCGCCTAGGCCATCTCTCCTTCGAATACCCTGGATCAGTTGGGGCTGGTCCCCGGCAGGTGGCGACCGAACAGGGACCTCAGGAGGCGATACTCAAAGAGCTGAGCAGACACGAACCACGCAATCAGCAGGCAATAAGCATGGAGCTCAGCAGTGACGAATCATGCTGCTCAACTGGCAATAATCAAGCACGTGACCAGGCAGGAATCACGCAGCTCAGCTGGCAATTGTCAAGCAGATGAGCCGACAGGAATCACGCAGCTCAGATGGCAATTGTCATGCAGATGAGCCGGCAGGAATCACGCAGCTCAGCAGGCCCTGATCACGTGATTCTGCAGGCACAGATCACGTGGCTGATCAAGTACAGATCACGTGACTGAGCATGCACTGATCACGTGGCTATCATGCACTGATGACGTGACTGCGCATGCACTGATGACGTGGCTGATCAGGCACTGATCACATGGCTCATCATGCACTGATCACGTGTTTATCAGGCAATGATCAGTGACTGACAGGCGCTGATCATGGGACTGTGCACGCACTGATCACGTGGCTATCATGCACTGATCACGTGACTGCGCATGCACTGATGACGTGGCTGTTCGGGCACTGATCACGTGTTTATCAGGCAGTGATCAGTGACTGACAGGTGCTGATCAGGGGACTGTGCACGCACTGATCAGGTGGCTGATCAGGAACTGACCACCTGACTGCGCATGCAGTGATCACGTGGCTGGTCGTTCACTGATCACGTGTTTATCATACGGTGATCACGTGACTGAGAGGCGCTGATCACGTGACTGTGCCGTCAGTGATCACGTGGCTGAGCAGGCACTGATATCGTGACTGAGCATGCACTGATCATGTGCCGGGAGCCGGGGAGGCATTCCACTCTGGACAAAGGTCATGAGGAAGGAGGCTCGGCATACGCAAATGCGGGATCGAGCCTCAGGGGTCCACCCGGATATTCTCGAGCATCTCCCCCCAAAAAACCCAGAGTCTGCCTAATGTATTGCTTTGTGCTCTCACCTCTGATTTCACTGGGGGCTGTCCCCCACCACCATCTCGCTCTCTCTGTCAAAGAGTTAACTTACAGCTCCAATTCATAAAGTTCCTTGTCATTCTTCCCTTTAACTTCCAGCTGAGTCTCCATCTGGAGCGCGGAACCCACCACGCTCACTAATTATGCCTGGGCTGCTAAGACCCACTCGAGAAGGTGTCTAGGGTGAGGCACCTTTCGCTATTCGAGAGGGCGCCTGCGGCCTACGTAAGTGGTGCAAACTTCTTGTCTTGAAGTTTGATTGGTCTTCCGCGTAAACCAAGCTACTCAGTCTCTTTTCTCCACCGAATTTTCCTACTGAGCTCTCCTCATACTATTATTCTTGACATCTCTGATTAGCATATAAAGAGTCGCCTAGGCCATCTCTCCTTCGAATACCCTGGATCAGTTGGGGCTGGTCCCCGGCAGGTGGCGACCGAACAGGGACCTCAGGAGGCGATACTCAAAGAGCTGAGCAGACACGAACCACGCAATCAGCAGGCAATAAGCATGGATCTCAGCAGTGACGAATCATGCTGCTCAACTGGCAATAATCAAGCACGTGACCAGGCAGGAATCACGCAGCTCAGCTGGCAATTGTCAAGCAGATGAGCCGACAGGAATCACGCAGCTCACATGGCAATTGTCATGCAGATGAGCCGGCAGGAATCACGCAGCTCAGCAGGCCCTGATCACGTGACTCTGCAGGCACTGATCACCTGGCTGATCAAGTACAGGTCACGTGACTGAGCATGCACTGATCACGTGGCTATCATGCACTGATGACGTGACTGCGCATGCACTGTTGACGTGGCTGATCAGGCACTGATCACATGGCTCATCATGCACTGATCACGTGTTTATCAGGCAATGATCAGTGACTGACAGGCGCTGATCATGGGACTGTGCACGCACTGATCACGTGGCTATCATGCACTGATCACGTGACTGCGCATGCACTGATGACGTGGCTGTTCGGGCACTGATCACGTGTTTATCAGGCAGTGATCAGTGACTGACAGGCGCTGATCAGGGGGACTGTGCACGCACTGATCAGGTGACTGATCAGGAACTGACCACCTGACTGTGCATGCAGTGATGACGTGGCTGGTCGTTCACTGATCACGTGTTTATCATACGGTGATCACGTGACTGAGAGGCGCTGATCACGTGACTGTGCCGTCAGTGATCACGTGGCTGAGCAGGCACTGATATCGTGACTGAGCATGCACTGATCATGTGCCGGGAGCCGGGGAGGCATTCCACTCTGGACAAAGGTCATGAGGAAGGAGGCTCGGCATTCGCAAATGCGGGATCGAGCCTCAGGAGTCCACCCGGATATTTTCGAGCATCTCCCCCCAAAAAAACCCAGAGTCTGCCTACTGTATTGCTTTGTGCTCTCACTTCTGATTTCACTGGGGGCTGTCCCCCACCACCATCTCGCTCTCTCTGTCAAAGAGTTAACTTACAGCTCCAATTCATAAAGTTCCTTGTCATTCTTCCCTTTAACTTCCAGCTGAGTCTCCATCTGGAGCGCGGAACCCACCACGCTCACTAATTATGCCTGGGCTGCTAAGACCCACTCGAGAAGGTGTCTAGGGTGAGGCACCTTTCGCTATTCGAGAGGGCGCCTGCGGCCTACGTAAGTGGTGCAAACTTCTTGTCTTGAAGTTTGATTGGTCTTCCGCGTAAACCAAGCTACTCAGTCTCTTTTCTCCACCGAATTTTCCTACTGAGCTCTCCTCATACTATTATTCTTGACATCTCTGATTAGCATATAAATAGTCGCCTAGGCCATCTCTCCTTCGAATACCCTGGATCAGTTGGGGCTGGTCCCCGGCAGGTGGCGACCGAACAGGGACCTCAGGAGGCGATACTCAAAGAGCTGAGCAGACACGAACCACGCAATCAGCAGGCAATAAGCATGGAGCTCAGCAGTGACGAATCATGCTGCTCAACTGGCAATAATCAAGCACGTGACCAGGCAGGAATCACGCAGCTCAGCTGGCAATTGTCAAGCAGATGAGCCGACAGGAATCACGCAGCTCAGATGGCAATTGTCATGCAGATGAGCCGGCAGGAATCACGCAGCTCAGCAGGCCCTGATCACGTGATTCTGCAGGCACTGATCACGTGGCTGATCAAGTACAGATCACGTGACTGAGCATGCACTGATCACGTGGCTATCATGCACTGATGACGTGACTGCGCATGCACTGATGACGTGGCTGATCAGGCACTGATCACATGGCTCATCATGCACTGATCACGTGTTTATCAGGCAATGTTCAGTGACTGACAGGCGCTGATCATGGGACTGTGCACGCACTGATCACGTGGCTATCATGCACTGATCACGTGACTGCGCATGCACTGATGACGTGGCTGTTCGGGCACTGATCACGTGTTTATCAGGCAGTGATCAGTGACTGACAGGCGCTGATCAGGGGACTGTGCACGCACTGATCAGGTGGCTGATCAGGAACTGACCACCTGACTTCGCATGCAGTGATCACGTGGCTGGTCGTTCACTGATCACGTGTTTATCATACGGTGATCACGTGACTGAGAGGCGCTGATCACGTGACTGTGCCGTCAGTGATCACGTGGCTGAGCATGCACTGATATCGTGACTGAGCATGCACTGATCATGTGCCGGGAGCCGGGGAGGCATTCCACTCTGGACAAAGGTCATGAGGAAGGAGGCTCGGCATACGCAAATGCGGGATCAAGCCTCAGGGGTCCACCCGGATATTCTCGAGCATCTCCCCCAAAAAAACCAGAGTCTGCCTAATGTATTGCTTTGTGCTCTCACCTCTGATTTCACTGGGGGCTGTCCCCCACCACCATCTCGCTCTCTCTGTCAAAGAGTTAACTTACAGCTCCAATTCATAAAGTTCCTTGTCATTCTTCCCTTTAACTTCCAGCTGAGTCTCCATCTGGAGCGCGGAACCCACCACGCTCACTAATTATGCCTGGGCTGCTAAGACCCACTCGAGAAGGTGTCTAGGGTGAGGCACCTTTCGCTATTCGAGAGGGCGCCTGCGGCCTACGTAAGTGGTGCAAACTTCTTGTCTTGAAGTTTGATTGGTCTTCCGCGTAAACCAAGCTACTCAGTCTCTTTTCTCCACCGAATTTTCCTACTGAGCTCTCCTCATACTATTATTCTTGACATCTCTGATTAGCATATAAAGAGTCGCCTAGGACATCTCTCCTTCGAATACCCTGGATCAGTTGGGGCTGGTCCCCGGCAGGTGGCGACCGAACAGGGACCTCAGGAGGCGATACTCAAAGAGCTGAGCAGACACGAACCACGCAATCAGCAGGCAATAAGCATGGAGCTCAGCAGTGACGAATCATGCTGCTCAACTGGCAATAATCAAGCACGTGACCAGGCAGGAATCACGCAGCTCAGCTGGCAATTGTCAAGCAGATGAGCCGACAGGAATCACGCAGCTCAGATGGCAATTGTCATGCAGATGAGCCGGCAGGAATCACGCAGCTCAGCAGGCCCTGATCACGTGACTCTGCAGGCACAGATCACGTGGCTGATCAAGTACAGATCACGTGACTGAGCATGCACTGATCACGTGGCTATCATGCACTGATGACGTGACTGCGCATGCACTGATGACGTGGCTGATCAGGCACTGATCACATGGCTCATCATGCACTGATCACGTGTTTATCAGGCAATGATCAGTGACTGACAGGCGCTGATCATGGGACTGTGCACGCACTGATCACGTGGCTATCATGCACTGATCACGTGACTGCGCATGCACTGATGACGTGGCTGTTCGGGCACTGATCACGTGTTTATCAGGCAGTGATCAGTGACTGACAGGTGCTGATCAGGGGACTGTGCACGCACTGATCAGGTGGCTGATCAGGAACTGACCACCTGACTTCGCATGCAGTGATCACGTGGCTGGTCGTTCACTGATCACGTGTTTATCATACGGTGATCACGGGACTGAGAGGCGCTGATCACGTGACTGTGCCGTCAGTGATCACGTGGCTGAGCATGCACTGATATCGTGACTGAGCATGCACTGATCATGTGCCGGGAGCCGGGGAGGCATTCCACTCTGGACAAAGGTCATGAGGAAGGAGGCTCGGCATACGCAAATGCGGGATCAAGCCTCAGGGGTCCACCCGGATATTTTCGAACATCTCCCCCCGAAAAAACCCAGAGTCTGCCTAATGTATTGCTTTGTGCTCTCACCTCTGATTTCACTGGGGGCTGTCCCCCACCACCATCTCGCTCTCTCTGTCAAAGAGTTAACTTACAGCTCCAATTCATAAAGTTCCTTGTCATTCTTCCCTTTAACTTCCAGCTGAGTCTCCATCTGGAGCGCGGAACCCACCACGCTCACTAATTATGCCTGGGCTGCTAAGACCCACTTGAGAAGGTGTCTAGGGTGAGGCACCTTTCGCTATTCGAGAGGGCGCCTGCGGCCTACGTAAGTGGTGCAAACTTCTTGTCTTGAAGTTTGATTGGTCTTCCGCGTAAACCAAGCTACTCAGTCTCTTTTCTCCACCGAATTTTCCTACTGAGCTCTCCTCATACTATTATTCTTGACATCTCTGATTAGCATATAAAGAGTCGCCTAGGACATCTCTCCTTCGAATACCCTGGATAAGTTGGGGCTGGTCCCCGGCAGGTGGCGACCGAACAGGGACCTCAGGAGGCGATACTCAAAGAGCTGAGCAGACACGAACCACGCAATCAGCAGGCAATAAGCATGGAGCTCAGCAGTGACGAATCATGCTGCTCAACTGGCAATAATCAAGCACGTGACCAGGCAGGAATCACGCAGCTCAGCTGGCAATTGTCAAGCAGATGAGCCGACAGGAATCACGCAGCTCACATGGCAATTGTCATGCAGATGAGCCGGCAGGAATCACGCAGCTCAGCAGGCCCTGATCACGTGACTCTGCAGGCACTGATCACCTGGCTGATCAAGTACAGATCACGTGACTGAGCATGCACTGATCACGTGGCTATCATGCACTGATGACGTGACTGCGCATGCACTGATGACGTGGCTGATCAGGCACTGATCACATGGCTCATCATGCACTGATCACGTGTTTATCAGGCAATGATCAGTGACTGACAGGCGCTGATCATGGGACTGTGCACGCACTGATCACGTGGCTATCATGCACTGATCACGTGACTGCGCATGCACTGATGACGTGGCTGTTCGGGCACTGATCACGTGTTTATCAGGCAGTGATCAGTGACTGACAGGCGCTGATCAGGGGGACTGTGCACGCACTGATCAGGTGGCTGATCAGGAACTGACCACCTGACTGCGCATGCAGTGATCACGTGGCTGGTCGTTCACTGATCACGTGTTTATCATACGGTGATCACGTGACTGAGAGGCGCTGATCACGTGACTGTGCCGTCAGTGATCACGTGGCTGAGCAGGCACTGATATCGTGACTGAGCATGCACTGATCATGTGCCGGGAGCCGGGGAGGCATTCCACTCTGGACAAAGGTCATGAGGAAGGAGGCTCGGCATACGCAAATGCGGGATCGAGCCTCAGGAGTCCACCCGGATATTTTCGAGCATCTCCCCCCAAAAAACCCAGAGTCTGCCTACTGTATTGCTTTGTGCTCTCACTTCTGATTTCACTGGGGGCTGTCCCCCACCACCATCTCGCTCTCTCTGTCAAAGAGTTAACTTACAGCTCCAATTCATAAAGTTCCTTGTCATTCTTCCCTTTAACTTCCAGCTGAGTCTCCATCTGGAGCGCGGAACCCACCACGCTCACTAATTATGCCTGGGCTGCTAAGACCCACTCGAGAAGGTGTCTAGGGTGAGGCACCTTTCGCTATTCGAGAGGGCGCCTGCGGCCTACGTAAGTGGTGCAAACTTCTTGTCTTGAAGTTTGATTGGTCTTCCGCGTAAACCAAGCTACTCAGTCTCTTTTCTCCACCGAATTTTCCTACTGAGCTCTCCTCATACTATTATTCTTGACATCTCTGATTAGCATATAAATAGTCGCCTAGGCCATCTCTCCTTCGAATACCCTGGATCAGTTGGGGCTGGTCCCCGGCAGGTGGTGACCGAACAGGGACCTCAGGAGGCAATACTCAAAGAGCTGAGCAGACACGAACCACGCAATCAGCAGGCAATAAGCATGGAGCTCAGCAGTGACGAATCATGCTGCTCAACTGGCAATAATCAAGCACGTGACCAGGCAGGAATCACGCAGCTCAGCTGGCAATTGTCAAGCAGATGAGCCAACAGGAATCACGCAGCTCAGATGGCAATTGTCATGCAGATGAGCCGGCAGGAATCACGCAGCTCAGCAGGCCCTGATCACGTGATTCTGCAGGCACTGATCACGTGGCTGATCAAGTACAGATCACGTGACTGAGCAGGCACTGATCACGTGGCTATCATGCACTGATGACGTGACTGCGCATGCACTGATGACGTGGCTGATCAGGCACTGATCACATGGCTCATCATGCACTGATCACGTGTTTATCAGGCAATGATCAGTGACTGACAGGCGCTGATCATGGGACTGTGCACGCACTGATCACGTGGCTATCATGCACTGATCACGTGACTGCGCATGCACTGATGACGTGGCTGTTCGGGCACTGATCACGTGTTTATCAGGCAGTGATCAGTGACTGACAGGCGCTGATCAGGGGACTGTGCACGCACTGATCAGGTGGCTGATCAGGAACTGACCACCTGACTGCGCATGCAGTGATCACGTGGCTGGTCGTTCACTGATCACGTGTTTATCATACGGTGATCACGTGACTGAGAGGCGCTGATCACGTGACTGTGCCGTCAGTGATCACGTGGCTGAGCATGCACTGATATCGTGACTGAGCATGCACTGATCATGTGCCGGGAGCCGGGGAGGCATTCCACTCCGGACAAAGGTCATGAGGAAGGAGGCTCGGCATACGCAAATGCGGGATCAAGCCTCAGGAGACCACCCGGATATTCTCGAGCATCCCCCCCCCCCAAAAAACCAGAGTCTGCCTACTGTATTGCTTTGTGCTCTCACTTCTGATTTCACTGGGGGCTGTCCCCCACCAGCATCTCACTCTCTCTGTCAAAGAGTTAACTTACAGCTCCAATTCATAAAGTTCCTTGTCATTCTTCCCTTTAACTTCCAGCTGAGTCTCCATCTGGAGCGCGGAACCCACCACGCTCACTAATTATGCCTGGACTGCTAAGACCCACTCGAGAAGGTGTCTAGGGTGAGGCACCTTTCGCTATTCGAGAGGGCGCCTGCGGCCTACGTAAGTGGTGCAAACTTCTTGTCTTGAAGTTTGATTGGTCTTCCGCGTAAACCAAGCTACTCAGTCTCTTTTCTCCACCGAATTTTCCTACTGAGCTCTCCTCATACTATTATTCTTGACATCTCTGATTAGCATATAAAGAGTCGCCTAGGACATCTCTCCTTCGAATACCCTGGATCAGTTGGGGCTGGTCCCCGGCAGGTGGCGACCGAACAGGGACCTCAGGAGGCGATACTCAAAGAGCTGAGCAGACACGAACCACGCAATCAGCAGGCAATAAGCATGGAGCTCAGCAGTGACGAATCATGCTGCTCAACTGGCAATAATCAAGCACGTGACCAGGCAGGAATCACGCAGCTCAGCTGGCAATTGTCAAGCAGATGAGCCGACAGGAATCACGCAGCTCAGATGGCAATTGTCATGCAGATGAGCCGGCAGGAATCACGCAGCTCAGCAGGCCCTGATCACGTGATTCTGCAGGCACTGATCACCTGGCTGATCAAGTACAGATCACGTGACTGAGCATGCACTGATCACGTGGCTATCATGCACTGATGACGTGACTGCGCATGCACTGATGACGTGGCTGATCAGGCACTGATCACATGGCTCATCATGCACTGATCACGTGTTTATCAGGCAATGATCAGTGACTGACAGGCGCTGATCACGGGACTGTGCACGCACTGATCACGTGGCTATCATGCACTGATCACGTGACTGCGCATGCACTGATGACGTGGCTGTTCGGGCACTGATCACGTGTTTATCAGGCAGTGATCAGTGACTGACAGGCGCTGATCAGGGGACTGTGCACGCACTGATCAGGTGGCTGATCAGGAACTGACCACCTGACTGCGCATGCAGTGATCACGTGGCTGGTCGTTCACTGATCACGTGTTTATCATACGGTGATCACGTGACTGAGAGGCGCTGATCACGTGACTGTGCCGTCAGTGATCACGTGGCTGAGCATGCACTGATATCGTGACTGAGCATGCACTGATCATGTGCCGGGAGCCGGGGAGGCATTCCACTCCGGACAAAGGTCATGAGGAAGGAGGCTCGGCATACGCAAATGCGGGATCAAGCCTCAGGAGTCCACCCGGATATTTTCGAGCATCTCCCCCCAAAAAAACCAGAGTCTGCCTACTGTATTGCTTTGTGCTCTCACCTCTGATTTCACTGGGGGCTGTCCCCCACCACCATCTCGCTCTCTCTGTCAAAGAGTTAACTTACAGCTCCAATTCATAAAGTTCCTTGTCATTCTTCCCTTTAACTTCCAGCTGAGTCTCCATCTGGAGCGCGGAACCCACCACGCTCACTAATTATGCCTGGGCTGCTAAGACCCACTCGAGAAGGTGTCTAGGGTGAGGCACCTTTCGCTATTCGAGAGGGCGCCTGCGGCCTACGTAAGTGGTGCCAACTTCTTGTCTTGAAGTTTGATTGGTCTTCCGCGTAAACCAAGCTACTCAGTCTCTTTTCTCCACCGAATTTTCCTACTGAGCTCTCCTCATACTATTATTCTTGACATCTCTGATTAGCATATAAATAGTCGCCTAGGCCATCTCTCCTTCGAATACCCTGGATCAGTTGGGGCTGGTCCCCGGCAGGTGGCGACCGAACAGGGACCTCAGGAGGCGATACTCAAAGAGCTGAGCAGACACGAACCACGCAATCAGCAGGCAATAAGCATGGAGCTCAGCAGTGACGAATCATGCTGCTCAACTGGCAATAATCAAGCACGTGACCAGGCAGGAATCACGCAGCTCAGCTGGCAATTGTCAAGCAGATGAGCCGACAGGAATCACGCAGCTCAGATGGCAATTGTCATGCAGATGAGCCGGCAGGAATCACGCAGCTCAGCAGGCCCTGATCACGTGATTCTGCAGGCACAGATCACGTGGCTGATCAAGTACAGATCACGTGACTGAGCATGCACTGATCACGTGGCTATCATGCACTGATGACGTGACTGCGCATGCACTGATGACGTGGCTGATCAGGCACTGATCACATGGCTCATCATGCACTGATCACGTGTTTATCAGGCAATGATCAGTGACTGACAGGCGCTGATCATGGGACTGTGCACGCACTGATCACGTGGCTATCATGCACTGATCACGTGACTGCGCATGCACTGATGACGTGGCTGTTCGGGCACTGATCACGTGTTTATCAGGCAGTGATCAGTGACTGACAGGCGCTGATCAGGGGACTGTGCACGCACTGATCAGGTGGCTGATCAGGAACTGACCACCTGACTGCACATGCAGTGATCACGTGGCTGGTCGTTCACTGATCACGTGTTTATCATACGGTGATCACGTGACTGAGAGGCGCTGATCACGTGACTGTGCCGTCAGTGATCACGTGGCTGAGCATGCACTGATATCGTGACTGAGCATGCACTGATCATGTGCCGGGGGCCGGGGAGGCATTCCACTCTGGACAAAGGTCATGAGGAAGGAGGCTCGGCATACGCAAATGCGGGATCGAGCCTCAGGAGTCCACCCGGATATTCTCGAGCATCTCCCCCAAAAAACCCAGAGTCTGCCTACTGTATTGCTTTGTGCTCTCACCTCTGATTTCACTGGGGGCTGTCCCCCACCACCATCTCGCTCTCTCTGTCAAAGAGTTAACTTAGAGCTCCAATTCATAAAGTTCCTTGTCATTCTTCCCTTTAACTTCCAGCTGAGTCTCCATCTGGAGCGCGGAACCCACCACGCTTACTAATTATGCCTGGGCTGCTAAGACCCACTCGAGAAGGTGTCTAGGGTGAGGCACCTTTCGCTATTCGAGAGGGCGCCTGCGGCCTACGTAAGTGGTGCAAACTTCTTGTCTTGAAGTTTGTTTGGTCTTCCGCGTAAACCAAGCTACTCAGTCTCTTTTCTCCACCGAATTTTCCTACTGAGCTCTCCTCATACTATTATTCTTGACATCTCTGATTAGCATATATATAGTCGCCTAGGCCATCTCTCCTTCGAATACCCTGGATCAGTTGGGGCTGGTTCCCGGCAGGTGGCGACCGAACAGGGACCTCAGGAGGCAATACTCAAAGAGCTGAGCAGACACGAACCACGCAATCAGCAGGCAATAAGCATGGAGCTCAGCAGTGACGAATCATGTGGCTCAACTGGCAATAATCAAGCACGTGACCAGGCAGGAATCACGCAGCTCAGCTGGCAATTGTCAAGCAGATGAGCCGACAGGAATCACGCAGCTTAGATGGCAATTGTCATGCAGATGAGCCGGCAGGAATCACGCAGCTCAGCAGGCCCTGATCACGTGACTCTGCAGGCACTGATCACGTGGCTGATCAAGTACAGATCACGTGACTGAGCATGCACTGATCACGTGGCTATCATGCACTGATGACGTGGCTTATCGGGCACTGATCACATGGCTCATCATGCACTGATCACGTGTTTATCAGGCAATGATCAGTGACTGACAGGCGCTGATCATGGGACTGTGCACGCAGTGATCACGTGGCTATCATGCACTGATCACGTGACTGCGCATGCACTGATGACGTGGCTGTTCGGGCCCTGATCACGTGTTTATCAGGCAGTGATCAGTGACTGACCGGCGCTGATCAGGGGACTGTGCACGCACTGATCAGGTGGCTGATCAGGAACTGACCACCTGACTGCGCATGCAGTGATCACGTGGCTGGTCGTTCACTGATCACGTGTTTATCATACGGTGATCACGTGACTGAGAGGCGCTGATCACGTGACTGTGCCGTCAGTGATCACGTGGCTGAGCAGGCACTGATATCGTGACTGAGCATGCACTGATCATGTGCCGGGAGCCGGGGAGGCATTCCACTCTGGACAAAGGTCATGAGGAAGGAGGCTCGGCATACGCAAATGCGGGATCGAGCCTCAGGAGTCCACCCGGATATTCTCGAGCATCTCCCCCAAAAAAACCAGAGTCTGCCTACTGTATTGCTTTGTGCTCTCACCTCTGATTTCACTGGGGGCTGTCCGCCACCATCATCTCGCTCTCTCTGTCAAAGAGTTAACTTACAGCTCCAATTCATAAAGTTCCTTGTCATTCTTCCCTTTAACTTCCAGCTGAGTCTCCATCTGGAGTGCGGAACCCACCACGCTTACTAATTATGCCTGGGCTGCTAAGACCCACTCGAGAAGGTGTCTAGGGTGAGGCACCTTTCGCTATTCGAGCGGGCGCCTGCGGCCTACGTAAGTGGTGCAAACTTCTTGTCTTGAAGTTTGATTGGTCTTCCGCGTAAACCAAGCTACTCAGTCTCTTTTCTCCACCGAATTTTCCTACTGAGCTCTCCTCATACTATTATTCTTGACATCTCTGATTAGCATATAAATAGTCGCCTAGGCCATCTCTCCTTCGAATACCCCGGATCAGTTGGGGCTGGTCCCCGGCAGGTGGCGACCGAACAGGGACCTCAGGAGGCAATACTCAAAGAGCTGAGCAGACACGAACCACGCAATCAGCAGGCAATAAGCATGGAGCTCAGCAGTGACGAATCATGCTGCTCAACTGGCAATAATCAAGCACGTGACCAGGCAGGAATCACGCAGCTCAGCTGGCAATTGTCAAGCAGATGAGCCGACAGGAATCACACAGCTCAGATGGCAATTGTCATGCAGATGAGCCGGCAGGAATCACGCAGCTCAGCAGGCCCTGATCACGTGACTCTGCAGGCACTGATCACGTGGCTGATCAAGTCCAGATCACGTGACTGAGCATGCACTGATCACGTGGCTATCATGCACTGATGACGTGACTGCGCATGCACTGATGACGTGGCTGATCAGGCACTGATCACGTGGCTGATCATGCACTGATCACGTGACTGATCATGCACTGATCACGTGGTGATCATGCACTGATCACGTGACTGATCATGCACTGATCACGTGGCTATCATGCACTGATCACGTGGCTGATCATGCGATGATCACGCAGCTACCATGTACTGGTCACATGACTGATCATGCACTGATCACGTGACTGATCATGCAGTGATCACGTGGCTATCATGCACTACTCACGTGGCTGATCATGCAATGATCATGTAGCTACCATGTACAGGTCACGTGAATGATCATACACCCATCAGGTGACTGATCATGCACTGATCACGTGGCTATCATGCACTGATCACGAGACTGATCATGCACTGATCACGTCTATATCATGCACGGATCACATGACTGCCCATGCACTGATCACGTGGATGATCATACACTAATCATGTGACAGATCATGCACTGATCACGTGGCTGATCATGCACTGATACCATGACTGAGCATGGACTGATCACATGACTATCATGTAGTGATCACGTGACTTAATGGCACTGATCATGTGACTGATCATGCGCTGATCATGTTTGCTATCATACACTGATCAGTGCCTCTGGAGGCAATAAACAAAGAGCTGAGTAGGCACGAATCAAACAGTCAGCAGGCAATAATCATGGAACTCAGGTGTGACGAATCATGCTGCTCAGCTGGCAATAATCAAGCAGCTGAGCAGGCAGGAATCACGCAGCACAGCTGGCAATTGTCAAGCAGATGACAGCAGGAATCGTGCAGCTCAGCTGGCAATTGTCATGCAGATGAGCCGGCAGGAATTACGCAGCTCAGCAGGCCCTGATCACGTGATTCTGCAGGCACAGATCACGTGGCTGATCAAGTACAGATCACGTGACTGAGCATGCACTGATCACGTGGCTATCATGCACTGATGACGTGACTGCGCATGCACTGATGACGTGGCTGATCAGGCACTGATCACATGGCTCATCATGCACTGATCACGTGTTTATCAGGCAATGATCAGTGACTGACAGGCGCTGATCATGGGACTGTGCACGCACTGATCACGTGGCTATCATGCACTGATCACGTGACTGCGCATGCACTGATGACGTGGCTGTTCGGGCACTGATCACGTGTTTATCAGGCAGTGATCAGTGACTGACAGGCGCTGATCAGGGGACTGTGCACGCACTGATCAGGTGGCTGATCAGGAACTGACCACCTGACTGCACATGCAGTGATCACGTGGCTGGTCGTTCACTGATCACGTGTTTATCATACGGTGATCACGTGACTGAGAGGCGCTGATCACGTGACTGTGCCGTCAGTGATCACGTGGCTGAGCATGCACTGATATCGTGACTGAGCATGCACTGATCATGTGCCGGGGGCCTGGGAGGCATTCCACTCTGGACAAAGGTCATGAGGAAGGAGGCTCGGCATACGCAAATGCGGGATCGAGCCTCAGGAGTCCACCCGGATATTTTCGAGCATCTCCCCCCAAAAAAACCCAGAGTCTGCCTACTGTATTGCTTTGTGCTCTCACCTCTGATTTCACTGGGGGCTGTCCCCCACCACCATCTCGCTCTCTCTGTCAAAGAGTTAACTTAGAGCTCCAATTCATAAAGTTCCTTGTCATTCTTCCCTTTAACTTCCAGCTGAGTCTCCATCTGGAGCGCGGAACCCACCACGCTTACTAATTATGCCTGGGCTGCTAAGACCCACTCGAGAAGGTGTCTAGGGTGAGGCACCTTTCGCTATTCGAGAGGGCGCCTGCGGCCTACGTAAGTGGTGCAAACTTCTTGTCTTGAAGTTTGTTTGGTCTTCCGCGTAAACCAAGCTACTCAGTCTCTTTTCTCCACCGAATTTTCCTACTGAGCTCTCCTCATACTATTATTCTTGACATCTCTGATTAGCATATATATAGTCGCCTAGGCCATCTCTCCTTCGAATACCCTGGATCAGTTGGGGCTGGTCCCCGGCAGGTGGCGACCGAACAGGGACCTCAGGAGGCAATACTCAAAGAGCTGAGCAGACACGAACCACGCAATCAGCAGGCAATAAGCATGGAGCTCAGCAGTGACGAATCATGCTGCTCAACTGGCAATAATCAAGCACGTGACCAGGCAGGAATCACGCAGCTCAGCTGGCAATTGTCAAGCAGATGAGCCGACAGGAATCACGCAGCTCAGATGGCAATTGTCATGCAGATGAGCCGGCAGGAATCACGCAGCTCAGCAGGCCCTGATCACGTGACTCTGCAGGCACTGATCACGTGGCTGATCAAGTCCAGATCACGTGACTGAGCATGCACTGATCACGTGGCTATCATGCAATGATGACGTGGCTTATCGGGCACTGATCACATGGCTCATCATGCACTGATCACGTGTTTATCAGGCAATGATCAGTGACTGACAGACGCTGATCATGGGACTGTGCACGCAGTGATCACGAGGCTATCATGCACTGATCACGTGACTGCGCATGCACTGATGACGTGGCTGTTCGGGCCCTGATCACGTGTTTATCAGGCAGTGACAGTGACTGACCGGCGCTGATCAGGGGACTGTGCACGCACTGATCAGGTGGCTGATCAGGAACTGACCACCTGACCGCGCATGCAGTGATCACGTGGCTGGTCGTTCACTGATCACGTGTTTATCATACGGTGATCACGTGACTGAGAGGCGCTGATCACGTGACTGTGCCGTCAGTGATCACGTGGCTGAGCAGGCACTGATATCGTGACTGAGCATGCACTGATCATGTGCCGGGAGCCGGGGAGGCATTCCACTCTGGACAAAGGTCATGAGGAAGGAGACTCGGCATACGCAAATGCGGGATCGAGCCTCAGGAGTCCACCCGGATATTCTCCAGCATCTCCCCCAAAAAAACCAGAGTCTGCCTACTGTATTGCTTTGTGCTCTCACCTCTGATTTCACTGGGGGCTGTCCGCCACCATCATCTCGCTCTCTTTGTCAAAGAGTTAACTTACAGCTCCAATTCATAAAGTTCCTTGTCATTCTTCCCTTTAACTTCCAGCTGAGTCTCCATCTGGAGTGCGGAACCCACCACGCTTACTAATTATGCCTGGGCTGCTAAGACCCACTCGAGAAGGTGTCTAGGGTGAGGCACCTTTCGCTATTCGAGCGGGCGCCTGCGGCCTACGTAAGTGGTGCAAACTTCTTGTCTTGAAGTTTGATTGGTCTTCCGCGTAAACCAAGCTACTCAGTCTCTTTTCTCCACCGAATTTTCCTACTGAGCTCTCCTCATACTATTATTCTTGACATCTCTGATTAGCATATAAATAGTCGCCTAGGCCATCTCTCCTTCGAATACCCCGGATCAGTTGGGGCTGGTCCCCGGCAGGTGGCGACCGAACAGGGACCTCAGGAGGCAATACTCAAAGAGCTGAGCAGACACGAACCACGCATTCAGCAGGCAATAAGCATGGAGCTCAGCAGTGACGAATCATGCTGCTCAACTGGCAATAATCAAGCACGTGACCAGGCAGGAATCACGCAGCTCAGCTGGCAATTGTCAAGCAGATGAGCCGACAGGAATCACACAGCTCAGATGGCAATTGTCATGCAGATGAGCGGCAGGAATCACGCAGCTCAGCAGGCCCTGATCACGTGATTCTGCAGGCACTGATCACGTGGCTGATCAAGTCCAGATCACGTGACTGAGCATGCACTGATCACGTGGCTATCATGCACTGATGACGTGACTGCGCATGCACTGATGACGTGGCTGATCAGGCACTGATCACGTGACTGATCATGCACTGATCACGTGACTGATCATGCACTGATCACGTGGTGATCATGCACTGATCACGTGACTGATCATGCACTGATCACGTGGCTATCATGCACTGCTCACGTGGCTGATCATGCGATGATCACGCAGCTACCATGTACTGGTCACATGACTGATCATGCACTGATCACGTGACTGATCATGCAGTGATCACGTGGCTATCATGCACTACTCACGTGGCTGATCATGCAATGATCATGTAGCTACCATGTACAGGTCACGTGAATGATCATACACCCATCAGGTGACTGATCATGCACTGATCACGTGGCTATCATGCACTGATCACGAGACTGATCATGCACTGATCACGTCTATATCATGCACGGATCACATGACTGCCCATGCAATGATCACGTGGATGATCATACACTAATCATGTGACAGATCATGCACTGATCACGTGGCTGATCATGCACTGATACCATGACTGAGCATGGACTGATCACATGACTATCATGTAGTGATCAAGTGACTTAATGGCACTGATCATGTGAATGATCATGCGCTGATCATGTTTGCTATCATACACTGATCAATGCCTCTGGAGGCAATAAACAAAGAGCTGAGTAGGCACGAATCAAACAGTCAGCAGGTAATAATCATGGAACTCAGGTGTGAAAATCATGTTGCTCAGCTGGCAATAATCAAGCAGCTGAGTAGGCAGGAATTACGCAGCACAGCTGGCAATTGTCTAGCAGATGACACGCAGGAATCGTGCAGCTCAGCTGGCAATTGTCAAGCAGATGAGCAGACAGTAATCACACAGCTCAGCAGGCCCGGATCACATGACTGAGCATGCACTGTTCACGTGGCTGATCATACACTGATCACGTGATTGATCATGCACTGATCACTTGGATATCATGCACTGATCACGTGGCTGATCATACACTGTTCACGTGTCTGACCATGCACTGCTCACGTGGCTGACCATACACTGCTCACGTAACTGATCATGCACTGATCACGTGGCTATCATGCACTGATCACGTGGCTGAACATACATTGTTCACGTGGCTGATCACACACATGTCACGTGACATATCATGCACTGATCACGTGGCACTCATGCACTGATATCGTGGCTGATCATACTCTGCTCTCGTAACTCATCATGCACAAATCACGTGGCTATCATGCACTGCTCACGTGTCTCGTCATGGAATGATCACATAGCTACCATATACTGCTCACGTGACTGATAATGCACAGATCACGTAAATTATCATGCACTGTTCACGTGACTGATCATGTACTGATCACGTGACTGATCATGCACTGATCACGTGGCTATCATGCTCTGCTCACGTGGCTGATCATGCAATGATCACGTAGCAACCATGTACTGGTCACGTGACTGATCATGCACTGATCACGTAATTGATCCTGCCCTTATCACGTGGCTCATTATGCAAAAATCACGAGGCTGATCACACATGTATCACGTGACTGATCACGCACTGATCATGTGGCTCTCATGCACTGATCACGTGGCTATCATGCACTGATCACGTGGCTATCATGCACTGATCCCGTGGCTGATCACGCAATGATCATGTAGCTACTATGTACTGGTCATGTGACTGATCATGCACTGATCACGTGACTGATCATGCAGTGATCACGTGGCTATCATGCACTACTCACGTGGCTGATCATGTAATTATCACGTAGCTACCATGTACTGGTCACGTGAGTGATCATGCACTGATCACGTAATTGATCATGTACTGATCAGGTGACTTATCATGCACTGATCTCATGGCTATCATGCAAGGCTCATGTGGCTGGTCATGCAATGATCACCTAGCTACCATATACTGGTCACGTGACTGATCATGCACTGATCACGTAATTGATCATGCACTGATCATGTGGCTGATCATGCACTGATCACGTGGCTGATCATCCACTGATCACGTGACTGATCATGCACTGATCACGTGGCTATCATGCACTGATCACTTGGCTGCTCATACACTGATCACGTGCCTGGTCATGCACAGATTACATGACTGATCATGCACTGAACACGTGACTGATCATGCATTGATCACGTGGCTATCATGCACTACTCACGTGGCTGATCATGCAATGATCATGTAGCTACCATGTACCGGTCAGGTGACTGATCATACACCCATCAGGTGACGGATCATGCACTGATCACATGGCTGATCATGCACTGATCACCTGCCTGGTCATGCACAGATCACGTGACAAATCATGAACTGATCACATAGCTATCATTAACTGATCACCTGGCTGATCATGCACTGATCACGTGGCTGATCATGCACTGATACCGTGACTGAGCATGGACTGATCACATGACTATCAGGTAGTGATCACGTGACTTAATGGCTCTGATCCTGTGACTGATCATGCGCTGCTCATGTTTGCTATCATACACTGATCATGTGACTCTGGAGGCAATAAACAAAGAGCTGAGTATGCACGAATCAAAGAGTCAGCAGGCAATAATCATGGAACTCAGGTGTGAGGAATCATGCTGCTCAGCTGGCAATAATCAAGCAGCTGAGCAGGCAGGAATTAGGCAGCACAGCTGGCAATTGTCAAGCAGATGACAGGCAGGAATCATGCAGCTCAGCTGGCAATTGTCAAGCAGATGAGCAGACAGTAATCACGCAGCTCAGCAGGCCCTGATCACGTGACTGAGCATGCACTGTTCACGTGGCTGATCATACACTGATCACGTGATGATCATGCACTGACCACTTGGATATCATGCACTGATCACGTGGCTGATCATACACTGCTCACGTAACTGATCATGCACTGATCACGTGGCTATCATGCACTGATCACGTGGCTGAACATGCACTGTTCACGTGGCTGATCACACACCTGTCACGTGAATGATCATGCACTGATCACGTGGCTCTCATGCACTGATCACGTGGCTGATCATGCACTGATCATGTGACTAATCATGCACTGATCACGTAGCTACCTTGCACTGATCACTTGGCTGATCATACACTCATCACGGGACTGA
This sequence comes from Bos javanicus, assembly GCF_032452875.1. Taxonomy (NCBI): domain Eukaryota; kingdom Metazoa; phylum Chordata; class Mammalia; order Artiodactyla; family Bovidae; genus Bos; species Bos javanicus. The sequence continues at coordinate 107,474 of NW_026894119.1, read as the reverse complement.
TCGAGCACTGATTACGGCGCTATCATGCATTGACTACATGAGTCCACATGCACTGATCACGTGGATGATCAAGCACTGATCACGTGGCTGATCATGCACTGATCACGAGGCTATCATGCACTAATCACGTGGCTGTTCATGCAATGATCACGTAGCTACCATGTACTGGTCACGTGACTGATCATGCACTGATCATGTAATTGATCATGCACTGGTCATGTGGCTGATCATGCACTGATCACGTGGCTGATCATACACTGTTCACGTGTCTGACCATGCACTGATCACGTGGCTGATCATACACTGCTCACGTAACTGATCATGCACTGATCACGTGGCTATCATGCACTGATCACGTGGCTGAACTTGCACTGTTCACGTGGCTGATCACACACCTGTCACGTGACATATCATGCACTGATCACGTGGCACTCATGCACTGATCACGTGGCTGATCATACTCTGCTCACGTAACTGATCATGCACACATCACGTGGCTATCATGCACTGCTCACGTGGCTCTCATGGAATGATCACGTAGCTACCATATACTGGTCACGTGACTGATCATGCAAAGATCACGTAAATGATCATGCACTGTTCACGTGACTGATCATGTACTGATCACGTGACTGATCATGCACTGATCACGCAGCTATCATGCTCTGCTCACATGGCTGATCCTGCAACGATCACGTAGCAACCATGTACTGGTCACGTGACTGATCATTCACTGATCACATAATTGATCCTGCACTGATCACGTGGCTCATCATGCACTGATCACGTGGCTGATCACACATGTCTCACGTGACTGATCATGCACTGATCACGTGGCTCTCATGCACTGATCACGTGGCTGATCACACATGTCTCACGTGACTGATCATGCACTGATCACGTGGCTCTCATGCACTGATCACGTGGCTGATCATACTCTGCTCACGTAACTGATCATGCACACATCACGTGGCTATCATGCACTGATCATGTGGCTGATCACACACGAATCAAATGACTGATCATGCAGTGATCACGTGGCTATCATGCACTGATCGCGTGGCTATCATGCACTGATCACGTGGCTGTTCAGGCAATGATCACGTAGCTACCATGTACTGGTATGTGACTGATCATGCACTGATCACGTAATTGATCATGTGCCTGACCATGCAGTGATCACGTGGCTGATCATACACTGATCACATAACTGATCATGCACTGATCAGGTGACTGATCATGCACTGATCACGTGGCTATCATGCACTGATAACTTGGCTGGACATACACTGATCACATGCCTGGTCATGCACTGATCTCGTGTCTGATCATGCACTGATCACGTGGCTATCATGCACTGATAACTTGGCTGATCATGCACTGATCACGTGACTGATCATGCACTGATCTCGTGTCTGATCATGCACTGATCACGTGGCTATCATGCACTGCTCACGTGGCTGATCATGCGATGATCACGCAGCTACCATGTACTGGTCACATGACTGAACATGCACTCATCACGTGACTGATCATGCAGTGATCACGTGGCTATCATGCACTACTCACGTGGCTGATCATGCAATGATCATGTAGCTACCATGTACAGGTCACGTGAATGATCATACACCCATCAGGTGACTGATCATGCACTGATCACGTGGCTATCATGCACTGATCACGAGACTGATCATGCACTTTTCACGTCTATATCATGCACTGATCACATGACTGCCCATGCACTGATCACGAGGATGATCATACACTAATCATGTGACAGATCATGCACTGATCACGTGGCTGATCATGCACTGATACCGTGACTGAGCATGGACTGATCACATGACTATCATGTAGTGATCACGTGACTTGATGGCGCTGATCATGTGACTGATCATGCGCTGATCATATTTGCTATCATACACTGATCATGTGCCTCTGGAGGCAATAAACAAAGAGCTGAGTAGGCACGAATCAAACAGTCAGCAGGCAATAATCATGGAACTCAGGTGTGAGGAATCATGCTGCTCTGCTGGCAATAATCAAGCAGCTGAGCAGGCAGGAATTACGCAGCACAGCTGGCAATTGTCAAGCAGATGACAGGCAGGAATCGTGCAGCTCAGCTGGCAATTGTCAAGCAGATGAGCAGACAGTAATCATGCAGCTCAGCAGGCCCAGATCACGTGACTGAGCATGCACTGTTCACGTGGCTGATCATACACTGATCACGTGATTGATCATGCACTGATCACTTGGATATCATGCACTGATCACGTGGCTGATCATACACTGTTCTTGTGTCTGACCATGCACTGATCACGTGGCTGATCATACACTGCTCACGTAACTGATCATGCACTGATCACGTGGCTATTATGCACTGATCACGAGACTGATCATGCACTGATCACGTAATTGATCATGCACTAATCACCTGGCTTATCATGCATTGATCATGTGACTGATCATGTGCTGATCATGTTCGGTGTCACACACTGATCATGTGCCCCTAGATGCAAAGAACATAGAGCTGAGTAGGCAGGAAACAGTCAGCAGGTTATAATAATGGAACTCAGCTCTGAGAAATCATGCTGCTCAGCTGGCAATAATCTAATAGGTGAGCAGGCAGGAATTACGCAGCACAGGTGGCAACTGTCAAACAGATGGCAGGCAGGAATCGTGCAGCTCAGCTGGAAATTGTCAAGCAGATGAGCAGACAGTAATCACGCAGCTCTGCAGGCCCTGATCACGTGACTGAGCATGCACTGTTCACATGGCTGATCACACACCTATCACGTGACTGATCTTGCACTGATCACGTGGCTCTCATGCACTGATCACGTGATTGCGCATGCATTGTTCACGTAATAGTATGTACTGAACACGTGGCTATCATGCACTGATGACGTGGCTAATCATGCACTGATCATATGACTGATCATGCACTGATCACGTAGCTATCTTGCACTGATCACTTGGCTGATCATACATTCATCACGGGACTGATCGTGCACTGATCAAGGCGCTATCATGCATTGACAACATGACTCCACATGCATGATCACGTGGATGATCATGCACTGATCACGTGACTGACCATGCACTGATCACGTGACTGAACATGCACTGATCACGTGTCTTTCATGCACTGATCACTTGGCTGGACATACACTGATCACGTGCCTGGTCATGCACTGATCACGTGGCTGATCATGCACTGATCACGTGACTGATTCTGCACTGATTACGTGGCTATCATGCACTGATCACCTGGCTATCATGCACTGATCACGTGACTGATCATGCACTGATCACGTGACTGATCATGCACTGATCACGTGTCTATCATGCATTGATCACTTGGCTGGACATACACTGATCACGTGCCTGGTCATGCATTGATCCCGTGGATGATCCTGCACTGATCACGTGATTGATCATGCACTGATCATGTGGCTATCATGCACTGATCACCTGGCTATCATGCAGAGATCACGTGAATGATCAAACACCTATCAGGTGACTGATCATGCACTGATAACGTGGCTCTCATGCACTGATCACGTGATTGCGCATGCATTGTTCACGTAATAGTATGCACTGATCACGTGGCTATCATGCACTGATGACGTGGCTAATCATGCACTGATCATGTGACTGATCATGCACTGATCACGTAGCTATCTTGCACTGATCACTTGGCTGATCATACACTCATCACGGGACTGATCGTGCACTGATCAAGGCGCTGTCATGCATTGATTACATGACTCCACATGCACTGATCACGTGGATGATCATGCACTGATCTCGTGACTGACCATGCACTGATCACGTGACTGATCATGCACTGATCACGTGTCTATCATGCACTGATCACTTGGCTGGACATACACTGATCACGTGCCTGGTCATGCACTGATCACGTGGCTGATCATGCACTGATCACGTGGCTGATCATGCACTGATCACGTGACATATCATGCACTGATCACGTGGCTATCATGCACTGATCACGTGGCTATCATGCACTGATCACGTGACTGATCATGCACTGATCACATGACTGATCATGCACTGATCACGTGGCTATCATGCACTGATCACTTGGCTGGACATACACTGGTCACGTGCCTCGTCATGGACTGATCACGTGGCTGATCATGCACTGATCACATGACTGATCATGCACTGATCACGTGGCTATCATGCACTGCTCACGTGGCTGATCATGCGATGATCATGCAGCTACCATGTACTGGTCACATGACTGATCATGCACTGATCACGTGACTGATCATGCAGTGATCACGTGGCTATCATGCACTACTCACGTGGCTGATCATGCAATGATCACGTAGCTACCATGCACTGATCACGTGACTGATCATGCACCGATCACGTGGCTGATCATGCACTGATCATGTGGCTATCATGCACTGATCATGAGACTGATCATGCACTGATCACGTCTATATCATGCACTGATCACATGACTGCCCATGCACTGATCACGTGGATGATCATACACTAATCATGTGACAGATCATGCACTGATCACGTGGCTGATCATGCACTGATACCGTGACTGAGCATGGACTGATCACATGACTATCATGTAGTGATCACGTGACTTAATGGCGCTGATCATGTGATTGATCATGCGCTGATCATGTTTGCTATCATACCCTGATCATGTGCCTCTTGAGGCAGTAAACAAAGACCTGAGTAGGCACGAATCAAACAGTCAGCAGGCAATAATCATGGAACTCAGGTGTGAGGATTCATGCTGCTCAGCTGGAAATTGTCAAGCAGATGAGCAGACAGTAATCACGCAGCTCAGCAGGCCCTGATCACTTGACTGAGCATGCACTGTTCACATGGCTGATCACACACCTATCACGTGACTGATCATGCACTGATCATGTGACTGATCATGCACTGATCACGTAGGTATCTTGCACTGATCACTTGGCTGATCATACACTCATCACAGGACTGATCGTGCACTGATCACGGCGCTATCATGCATTGACTACATGACTCCACATGCACTGACCACGTGGATGATCATGCACTGATCACGTGACTGACCATGTACTGATCACGTGACTGATCAGGCACTGATCACATGGCTGATCATGCACTGAACAAGTGGCTATCATGCACTGATCACGTGGCTGATCAGGCAATGATCACGTAGCTACCATGTACTGGTCACGTGACTGATCGTGCACTGATCACGTAATTGATCATGCACTGATCATGTGGCTGATCATGCACTGATCACGTGACTGATCATGCCCTGATCACGTGACTGATCATGCACTGATCACGTGACTGATCATGCACAGATCACGTGACTGATCATGCACTGATCACGTGGCTATCATGCACTGATCACTTGGCTGGACATACACTGATCACGTGCCTGGTCATGCACTGATCATGTGGCTGATCATGCACTGATCACGTGACTGATCATGCACTGATCTCGTGTCTGATCATGCACTGATCACGTGGCTATCTTGGACTGCTCACGTGGCTGATCATGCGATGATCACGCAGCTACCATGTACTGGTCACATGACTGATCATGCACTGATCACGTGACTGATCATGCAGTGATCACGTGGCTATCATGCACTACTCACGTGGCTGATCATGCAATGATCATGTAGCTACCATGTACAGGTCACTTGAATGATCATACACCCATCAGGTGACTGATCATGCACTGATCACGTGGCTATCATGCACTGATCACGTGGCTGATCACGCAATGATCACGTAGCTACCATGTACTGGTCACGTGACTGATCATGCACTGATCACGTAATTGATCCTACACTGATCACGTGGCTCATCATGAATTGATCACGTGGCTGATCACACATGTATCACGTGACTGAGCATGCACTGATCATGTGGCTCTCATGCACTGATCACGTGGCTATCATGGACTGATCACGTGGCTATCATGGACTGATCACGTGGCTATCATGCACTTATCACTTGGCTGATCACGCAATGATCACGTAGCTACCATGTACTGGTCACGTGACTGATCATGCACTGATCACGTAATTGATCCTGCACTGATCACATGGCTCATCACGCAGTGATCAGGTGGCTGATCACACACGTATCACGTGACTGATCATGTACAGATCACGTGAATAATCATGAAGTGATCACGTGGCTATCCTGCACTGTTCACGTGGATATAATGCACTGCTCACGTGGCTGATCATGCAATGATCACACAGCTACCATGTACTGGTCACATGACTGATCATGCACTGATCACATAATTGATCCTGCACTGATCACCTGGCTTATCATGCATTGATCATGTGACTGATCATGTGCTGATCATGTTTGCTATCATACACTGATCATGTGCCTCTGGAGGCAATAAACAAAGAGCTGAGTAGGCACGAATCAAACATTCTGCAGGCAATAATCATGGAACTCAGGGGTGAGGAATCATGCTGCTCAGCTGGCAATAATCAAGCAGCTGAGCAGGCAGGAATTACACAGCACAGCTGGCAATTGTCAAGCAGATGACAGGCAGGAATCGTGCAGCTCAGCTGGCAATTGTCAAGCAGATGAGCAGACAGTAATCACGAAGCTCAGCAGGCCCAGATCACGTGACTGAGCATGCACTGTTCACGTGGCTGATCATACACTGATCACGTGATTGATCATGCACTGATCACTTGGATATCATGTACTGATCAGGTGGCTGATCATACACTGTTCACGTGTCTGACCATGCACTGATCACGTTGCTATCATGCACTGAATACGTGGCTGAACATGCACTGTTCACGTGGCTGATCACACACCTGTCACGTGACATATCATGCACTGATCATGTGGCTGATCATACTCTGATCACGTAACTCATCATGCACACATCACGTGGCTATCATGCACTGCTCACGTGGTTCTTCATGGAATGATCACGAAGCTACCATATACTGGTCACGTGACTGATCATGCACTGATCACGTAAATGATCATGCACTGTTCACGTGACTGATCATGTACTGATCACGTGACTAATCCTGAAGTGATCACGTGGCTATCCTGCACTGATCACGTGGATATCATGCACTGATCACGTGGCTGATCATGCAATGATCACGTAGCTACCATGCACTGATCACGTGACTGATCATGCACTGATCACGTGGCTGATCATGCAATGATCACGTAGCTACCATGCACTGGTCACGTGAGTGATCATGCACTGATTACGTGGCTATCATGCACTGATCACGGGGCTATCATGCACTGATCACGTGGCTATCATGCACTGATCACGTGGCTATCATGCACTGATCACGTGGCTATCATGCACTGATCATGTGGCTCTCATGCACTGATCAAGTGGCTATCATGCACTGATCACGTGGCTATCATGCACTGATCACGTGGCTGAGAACGCAATTATCACGTATCTACCATGTACTGGTCACGTGACTGATCATGCACTGATCACATAATTGATCCTGCACTGATCACATGGCTCATCACGCACTGATCACGTGGCTGATCACACACGTATCACGTGATTGATCATGTACAGATCACGTGAATAATCATGAAGTGATCACGTGGCTATCCTGCACTGATCACGTGGATATCATGCACTGATCACGTGGCTGATCACACTCGTATCACGTGAATTATCATGCACTGATCACGTGACTGATCATGCACTGCTCACGTGGCTGATCATGCACTGATCACACAGCTACCATGTACTGGTCACATGACTGATCATGCACTGATCACATGATTGATCATGCACTGATCACGTGGCTTATCATGCACTGATCATGTGACTGATCATGTGCTGATCATGTTTGGTGTCATACACTGATCATGTGCCTCTGGAGGCAATGAACAAAGAGCTGAGTAGGCACGAATCAGTCAGCAGGCTATAATCATGGAACGCAGCTCTGAGAAATCATGCTGCTCAGCTGGCAATAATCAAGCAGATGAGCAGGCAGGAATTACGCAGCACAGGTGGCAATTGTCAAGCAGATGACAGGCAGGAATCGTGCAGCTCAGCTGGAAATTGTCAAGCACATGAGCAGACAGTAATCACGCAGCTCAGCAGGCCCTGATCACGTGACTGAGCATGCACTGTTCACATGGCTGATCACACACCTATCACGTGACTGATCATGCACTGATCATGTGACTGATCATGCACTGATCACGTAGCTATCTTGCAGTGATCACTTGGCTGATCATACACTCATCACGGGACTGATCGTGCACTGATCACGGCGCTATCATGCATTGACTACATGACTCCACATGCACTGATCACGTGGATGATCATGCACTGATCACGTGACTGACCATGCACTGATCACGTGACTGATCAGGCACTGATCACATGGCTGATCATGCACTGATCACGTGGCTATCATGCACTGTTCACGTGGCTGATCAGGCAATGATCACATAGCTACCATGTACTGGTCACGTGACTGATCATGCACTGATTACGTAATTGATCATACACTGATCATGTGGCTGATCATGCACTGATCACGTGGCTGATCATACACTGATCACGTGACTGATCATGCACTGATCACGTGACTGATCATGCACTGATCACCTGGCTATCATGCACTGATCACTTGGCTGGACATACACTGATCACGTGCCTGGTCATGCACTGATCACGTGGCTGATCATGCACTGATCACGTGACTGATCATGCACTGATCTCGTGTCTGATCATGCACTGATCACGTGGCTATCATGCACTGTTCACTTGGCTGATCATGCGATGATCACGCAGCTACCATGTACTAGTCACATGACTGATCATGCACTGATCACGTGACTGATAATGCAGTGATCACGTGGCTATCATGCACTACTCACGTGGCTGATCATGCAATGATCATGTAGCTACCATGTACAGGTCACGTGAATGATCATACACCCATCAGGTGACTGATCATGCACTGATCACGTGGCTATCATGCACTGATCACATGACTGCCCATGCACTGATCACGTGGATGATCATACACTAATCATGTGACAGATCATGCACTGATCACGTGGCTGATCATGCACTGATACCGTGACTGAGCATGGACTGATCACATGACTCTCATGTAGTGATCACGTGACTTAATGGCGCTGATCATGTGACTGATCATGCGCTGATCATGTTTGCTATCATACACTGATCATGTGCCTCTGGAGGCAATAAACAAAGAGCTGAGTAGGCATGAATGAAACAGTCAGCAGGCAATAATCATGGAACTCAGCTGTGAGGAATCATGCTGCTCAGCTGGCAATAATCAAGCAGCTGAGCAGGCAGGAATTACGCAGCACAGCTGGCAATTGTCAAGCAGATGACAGGCAGGAATCGTGCAGCTCAGCTGGCAATTGTCAAGCAGATGAGCAGACAGTAATCACCCAGCTCAGCAGGCCCAGATCACGTGACTGAGCATGCACTGTTCACGTGGCTGTTCATACACTGATCACGTGATGATCATGCACTGATCACTTGGATATCATGCACTGATCACGTGGCTGATCATACACTGTTCACGTGTCTGACCATGCACTGATCACGTGGCTGATCATACACTGCTCAGGTAACTGATCATGCACTGATCACGTGGCTATCATGGACTGATCACGTGGCTGAACATGCACTGTTCACGTGGCTGATCACACACCTGTCACGTGACATATCATGCACTGATCACGTGGCACTCATGCACTGATCACGTGGCTGATCATACTCTGCTCACGAAACTCATCATGCACACATCACGTGGCTATCATGCACTGCTCACGTGGCTCATCATGGAATGATCACATAGCTACCATATACTGGTCACGTGAGTGATCATGCACAGATCACGTAAATGGTCATGCACTGTTCACGTGTCTGATCATGCACTGATCACGTAATTGATCCTGCACTGATCACGTGGCTCATCATGCACTGAATACGTGGCTGAACATGCAATGTTCATGTGGCTGATCACACACCTGTCACGTGACATATCATGCACTGATCACCTGGCACTCATGCACTGATCCCGTGGCTGATCATACTCTGCTCAAGAAACTCATCATGCACACATCACGTGGCAATCATGCACTGCTCACGTGGTTCTTCATGGAATGATCACGAACCTACCATATACTTTTCACGTGACTGATCATGCACAGATCACGTAAATGATCATGCACTGTTCACGTGACTGATCTTGTACTGATCACGTGACTGATCATGCACTGATCACGTGGCTATCATGCTCTGCTCACGTGGCTGATCATGCAACGATCACGTAGCAACCATGTAGTGGTCTCGTGACTGATCATGCACTGATCACGTAATTGATGCTGCACTGATCACATGGCTCATCACGCACTGATCCGGTGGCTGATCACACACGTATCACCTGACTGATCATGCACTGATCACGTGGCTATCATGCACTGATCACGTGACTTATCATGCACAAATCACCTGACTGATCATGCACAGATCACGTGACTGATCATGCACTGATCACCTGGCACTCATGCACTGATCACGTGGCTGATCATACTCTGCTCACGAAACTCATCATGCACACATCACGTGGCTATCATGCACTGCTCACGTCGCTCATCATGGTATGATCACATAGCTACCATATACTGGTCACGTGACTGATCATGCACTGATCACGTGGCTCTCATGCACTGATCACGTGGCTATCATGCACTGATCATGTGGATATCATGCACTGATCACGTGGCTATCATGCCCTGCTCACGTGGCTGATCATGCAATGATCACGTAGCAACCATGTACTGGTCACCTGACTCATCATGCACTGATCACGTAATTGATCCTGCACAGATCACGTGGCTCATCATGCACTGATCACGTGGCTTATCACACATGTATCACGTGACTGATCATGCACTGATCATGTGGCTGATCATGCACTGATCACGTGACTGATCATGCACGGATCACGTGACTGATCATGCACTGATCACGTGGCTATCATGCACTGATCACTTGGCTGGTCATACACTGATCACGCAGCTACCATGTACTGGTCACGTGACTGATCATGCACTGATGACGTAATTTATCATGCACTGATCATGTGGCTGATCATGCACTGATCACTTGACTGATCATGCACTGATCACGTGACTTATCATGCACTGATCACGTGGCAATCATGCACTGATCACATGGCTGGTCATACACTGATCACGTGCCTGGTCATGCACAGATAACATGACTGATCATGCACTGATCACGTCACTGATCATGCACTGATCACGAGGCTATCATGCACTACTCTCGTGGCTGATCATGCAATAATCATGTAGCTACCATGTACCGGTCACGTGACTGATCATACACCCATCAGGTGACTAATCATGCCTGATCACGTGGCTATCATGCACTGTTCACGTGGCTGATCATACACTGATCACCTGCCTGGTCATGCACAGATCACGTGACTAATCATGAACTGATCACGTAGCAATCATTCACTGATGACCTGGCTGATCATGCACTGATCACGTGGCTATTATGCAATGATCACGTGGCTATCATGCACTGATCACGTGGCTGATCATTCACTGATACCGTGACTGAGCATGGACTGATCACATGACTATCGTGTAGTGATCACTTGACTTAATGGCGCTGACCATGTGACTGATCATGCACTGAGGATGTTTGCTATCATACACTGATCATGTGCCTCTGGAGGCAATAAACAAAGAGCTGAGTAGGCACGAATCAAACAGTCAGCAGGCAATAATCATGGAACTCAGGTGTGAGGAATCATGCTGCTCAGCTGGCAATAATCAAGCAGCTGAGCAGGCAGGAATTACGCAGCACAGCTGGCAATTGATAAGCAGATGACAGGGAGGAATCGTGCAGCTCAGCTGGCAAATGTCAAGCAGATGAGCAGACAGTAATCACGCAGCTCAGCAGGCCCAGATCACGTGACTGAGCATGCACTGTTCACGTGGCTGATCATACACTGATCACGTGATTGATCATGCACTGATCACTTGGATATCATGCACTGATCACGTGGCTGATCATACACTGTTCACGTGTCTGACCATGCACTGATCACGTGGCTGATCATACACTGCTCACATAACTGATAATGCACTGATCACGTGGCTATCATGCACTGAATACGTGGCTGAACATGCAATGTTCACGTGGCTGATCACACACCTGTCACGTGAAATATCATGCACTGATCACCTGGCACTCATGCACTGATCACGTGGCTGATCATACTCTGCTCACGAAACTCATCATGCACACATCACGTGGCTATCACGCACTGCTCACGTGGTTCGTCATGGAATGATCACGAAGCTACCATATACTGGTCACGTGACTGATCATGCACAGATCACGTAAATGATCATGCACTGTTCACGTAACTGATCATGTACTGATCACGTGACTGATAATGCACTGATCACGTGGCTATCATGCTCTGCTCACGTGGCTGATCATGCAACGATCACGTAGCAACCATGTAGTGGTCTCGTGACTGATCATGCACTGATCACGTAATTGATCCTGCACTGATCACATGGCTCATCACGCACTGATCCGGTGGCTGATCACACACGTATCACGTGACTGATCATGTACAGATCACGGGACTAATCATGAAGTGATCACGTGGCTATCCTGCACTGATCACGTGGATATCATGCACTGATCACGTGGCTGATCACACACGTATCACATGACTGTTCATGCACTGATCACGTGGCTATCATGCACTGATCACGTGACTTATCATGCACAAATCACCTGACTTATCATGCACAGATCACGTGACTGATCATGCACTGATCACGTGGCTATCATGCACTGCTCACGTGGCTGATCATACAATGATCACACAGCTACCATGTCCTGGTCACATGACTGATCATGCACTGATCATATAATTAATCATGCACTGATCACCTGGCTTTTCATACATTGATCATGTGACTGATCATGTCCTGATCATGTTTGGTGTCACACACTGATCATGTGCCTCTGGAGGCAATGAACATAGAGCTGAGTAGGCAGGAATCAGTCAGCTGGCTATAATCATGGAACTCACCTCTGAGAAATCATGCTGCTCAGCTGGCAATAATCAAGTAGATGAGCAGGCAGGAATTACGAAGCACAGGTGGCAATTGTCAAGGAGGTGACAGGCAGGAATCGTGCAGCTCAGCTGGCAATTGTCAAGCAGATGAGCAGATAGTAATCACGCAGCTCAGCAGGCCCTGATCACGTGACTGAGCATGCACTGTTCACATGGCTGATCACACACCTATCACGTGACTGATCATGCACTGATCATGTGACTGATCATGCACTGATCACGTAGCTATCTTGCACTGATCACTTGGCTGATCATACACTCATCACCGGACTGATTGTGCACTGATCACGGCGCTATCATGCATTGACTACATGACTCCACATGCACTGATCACGTGGATGATCATGCACTGATCACGTGACTGACCATGCACTGATCACGTGACTGATCAGGCACTGATCAAATGGCTGATCATGCACTGATCACCTGGCACTCATGCACTGATCACGTGGCTGATCATACTCTGCTCACGAAACTCATCATGCACACATCACGTGGCTATCATGCACTGCTCACGTGGTTCGTCATGGAATGATCACGAACCTACCATATAATGGTCACGTGACTGATAATGCACAGATCACGTAAATGATCATGCACTGTTCACGTGATTGATCATGTACTGATCACGTGACTGATAATGCACTGATCACGTGGCTATCATGCTCTGCTCACGTGGCTGATCATGCAACGATCACGTAGCAACCATGTAGTGGTCTCGTGACTGATCATGCACTGATCACGAAATTGATCCTGCACTGATCACATGGCTCATCACGCACTAATCAGGTGGCTGAACACACACGTATCACGTGACTGATCATGTACAGATCACGTGACTAATCATGAAGTGATCACTTTGCTATCCTGCACTGATCACGTGGATATCATGCACTGATCACGTGGCTGATCACACATGTATCACGTGACTGATCATGCACTGATCACGTGGCTATCATGCACTGATCACGTGGATGATCATACACTAATCATGTGACAGATCATGCACTGATCACGTGGCTGATCATGCACTGATACCGTGACTGAGCATGGACTGATCACATGACTCTCATGTAGTGATCACATGACTTAATGGCTCTGATCATGTTAGAGATCATGCGCTGATCATGTTTGCTATCATACACTCATCATGTGCCTCTGGAGGCAATAAACAAAGAGCTGAGTAGGCTCGAATCAAACAGTCAGCAGGCAATAATCATGGAACTCAGCTGTGAGGAATCATGCTGCTCAGCTGGCAATAATCAAGCAGCTGAGCAGGCAGGAATTACGCAGCACAGCTGGCAATTGTCAAGCAGATGACAGGCAGGAATCGTGCAGCTCAGCTGGCAATTGTCAAGCAGATGAGCAGACAGTAATCACCCAGCTCAGGAGGCCCAGATCACGTGACTGAGCATGCACTGTTCACGTGGCTGATCATACACTGATCACGTGATTGATCATGCACTGATCACTTGGATATCATGCACTGATCACGTGGCTGATCATACACTGTTCACGTGTCTGACCATGCACTGCTCACGTGGCTGATCATACACTGCTCACGTAACTGATCATGCACTGATCACGTGGCTATCATGCACTGAATACGTGGCTGAACATGCACTGTTCACGTGGCTGATCACACACCTGTCACGTGACATATCATACACTGATCACGTGGCACTCATGCACTGATCACGTGGCTGATCATACTCTGCTCACGTAACTCATCATGCACACATCACGTGGCTACCATGCACTGCTCAAGTGGTTCATCATGGAATGATCACTAACCTACCATATACTGGTCACGTGACTGATCATGCACAGATCACGTAAATGATCATGCACTGTTCACGTGACTGATCATGTACTGATCACGTGACTAATCATGAAGTGATCACGTGGCTATCCTGCACTGATCACGTGGATATCATGCACTGATCACGTGGCTGATCATGCAATGATCACGTAGCTACCATGCACTGATCACATGACTGATCATGCACTGATCACGTAATTGATCATGCACTCATCACCTGGCTTATCATGCATTGATCATGTGACTGATCATGTGCTGATCATGTTCGGTGTCACACACTGATCATGTGCCTCTAGAGGCAAAGAACATAGAGCTGAGTAGGCAGGAAACAGTCAGCAGGCTATAATCATGGAACTCAGCTCTGAGAAATCATGCTGCTCAGCTGGCAATAATCAAATAGGTGAGCAGGCAGGAATTACGCAGCACAGGTGGCAATTGTCAAGGAGATGGCAGGCAGGAATCGTGCAGCTCAGCTGGCAATTGTCAAGCAGATGAGCAGACAGTAATCACGCAGCTCTGCAGGCCCTGATCACGTGACTGAGCATGCACTGTTCACATGGCTGATCACACACCTATCACGTGACTGATCATGCACTGATCACGTGGCTCTCATGCACTGATCACGTGATTGCGCATGCATTGTTCACGTAATAGTATGTACTGATCACGTGGCTATCATGCACTGAGGACGTGGCTAATCATGCACTGATCATATGACTGATCATGCACTGATCACGTAGCTATCTTGCACTGATCACTTGGCTGATCATACACTCATCACGGGACTGATCGTGCACTGATCAAGGCGCTATCATGCATTGATTACATGACTCCACATGCACTGATCACGTGGACGATCATGCACTGATCACGTGACTGACCATGCACTGATCACGTGACTGATCATGCACTGATCACGTGCCTTTCATGCACTATTTACTTGGCTGGACATACACTGATCACGTGCCTGGTCATGCACTGATCACGTGGCTGATCATGCACTGCTCACCTGACTGATTATGCACTGATTACGTGGCTATCATGCACTGATCACCTGGCTATCATGCACTGATCACGAGACTGATCATGCACTGATCACGTGACTGATCATGCACTGATCACGTGTCTATCATGCACTGATCACTTGGCTGGACATACACTGATCACGTGCCTGGTCATGCATTGATCACGTGGCTGATCATGCACTGATCACGTGATTGATCATGCACTGATCACGTGGCTATCATGCACTGATCTCCTGGCTATCATGCACAGATCACGTGAATGATCACACACCTATCAGGTGACTGATCATGCACTGATCACGTGGCTCTCATGCACTTATCACGTGATTGCGCATGCATTGTTCACGTAATAGTATGCACTGATCACGTGGCTATCATGCACTGATGACGTGGCTAATCATGCACTGATCATATGACTGATCATGCACTGATCACATAGCTATCTTGCACTGATCACTTGGCTGATCATACACTCATCACAGGACTGATCGTGCACTGATCAAGGCGCTGTCATGCATTGATTACATGACTCCACATGCAATGATCACGTGGCTGATCATGCACTGATCACGTGACTGACCATGCACTGATCATGAGACTGATCATGCAATGATCACGTCTATATCATGCACTGATCACATGACTGCCCATGCACTGATCACGTGGATGATCATACACTAATCATGTGACAGATCATGCACTGATCACGTGGCTGATCATGCACTGATACCGTGACTGAGCATGGACTGATCACATGACTATCATGTAGTGATCACGTGACTTAATGGCGCTGATCATGTGACTGATCATGCGCTGATCATGTTTGCTATCATACACTGATCATGTGCCTCTGGAGGCAGTAAACAAAGACCTGAGTAGGCACGAATCAAACAGTCATCAGGCAATAATCATGGAACTCAGCTGTGAGGAATCATGCTGCTCAGCTGGCAATAATCAAGCAGCTGAGCAGGCAGGAATTACGCAGCACAGCTGGCAATTGTCAAGCAGATGACAGGCAGGAATCGTGCAGCTCAGCTGGCAATTGTCAAGCAGATGAACAGACAGTAATCACGCAGCGCAGCAGGCCCATATCACGTGACTGAGCATGCACTGTTCACGTGGCTGATCATACACTGATCACGTGATTGATCATGCACTGATCACTTGGATATCATGCACTGATCACGTGGCTGATCATACACTGTTCACGTGTCTGACCATCCACTGCTCACGTGGCTGATCATACACTGCTCACGTAACTGATCATGCACTGATCACGTGGCTATCATGCACTGATCACGTGGCTTAACATGCATTGTTCACGTGGCTGATCACACACCTGTCACGTGACATATCATGCACTGATCACGTGGCACTCATGCACTGATCACGTGGCTGATCATACTCTGCTCACGTAACTCATCATGCACACATCACGTGGCTACCATGCACTGCTCAAGTGGTTCGTCATGGAATGATCACGAACCTACCATATACTGGTCACGTGACTGATCATGCACAGATCACGTAAATGATCATGCACTGTTCACGTGACTGATCATGTACTGATCACGTGACTAATCATGAAGTGATCACGTGGCTATCCTGCACTGATCACGTGGATATCATGCACTGATCACGTGGCTGATCATGCAATGATCACGTAGCTACCATGCACTGATCACGTGACTGATCATGCACTGATCACGTAATTGATCATGCACTGATCACCTGGCTTATCATGCATTGATCATGTGACTGATCATGTGCTGATCATGTTCGGTGTCACACACTGATCATGTGCCTCTAGAGGCAAAGAACATAGAGCTGAGTAGGCAGGAGACAGTCAGCAGGTTATAATCATGGAACTCAGCTCTGAGAAATCATGCTGCTCAGCTGGCAATAATCTAATAGGTGAGCAGGCAGGAATTATGCAGCACAGGTGGCAATTGTCAAGGAGATGGCAGGCAGGAATCGTGAAGCTCAGCTGGCAATTGTCAAGCAGATGAGCAGACAGTAATCACGCAGCTCTGCAGGCCCTGATCACGTGACTGATCATGCACAGATCACGTAAATGATCACGCACTGTTCACGTGACTGATCATGTACTGATCACGTGACTGATCATGCACTGATCAGGTGGCTGATCATGCACTGATCACGTAATTGATCATGCAATTATCATTTGGCTGATCATGCACTGATCACGTGGCTGATCATACACTGATCACGTGACTGATCATGCACTGATCACGTGACTGATCATGCACTGATCACGTGGCTATCATGCACTGATCACTTGGCTGGTCATACACTGATCACATGACTGATCATGCACTGTTCACGTGACTGATCATGTACTGATCACGTGACTGATCATGCACTGATCACGTAATTGATCATGCACTGATCACGAGGCTGATCATGCAATGATCACTTGACTGACCATGCACTAATCACGTGACGGATCATCCACTGATCAGTTGGCTATCATGCACTGATTACTTTGCTGATCATACACTGATCACGAGACTGATCATGCACTGATCACGTCTATATCATGCACTGATCACATGACTGCCCATGCACTGATCACCCGGATGATCATACACTGATCATGGGACAGATCATGCACTGATCACGTGGCTATCATGCACTGCTCATGCGGCTGTTCATGCAATGATCACGTAGCTACCATGTACTGGTCACATGAGTGATCATGCACTGTTGACCTAATTGTTCATGCACTGATCAGGTGACTTATCATGCACTGTTAACGTGAGTGATCATGCACTGATCACGTGACGGATCATGCACTGATCTCGTGGCTATCATGCACGGCTCATGTGGCTGATCATGCAATGATCACCTAGCTACCATATACTGCTCACGTGACTGATCATGCACTGATCATGTAATTGATCAGGCACTGATCATGTGGCTGATCATGCACTGATCACGTGGCTGATCATCCACTGATCACGTGACTGATCATGCACTGATCACGTGACTGATCATGCACTGATCACGTGGCTATCATGCACTGATCACTTAGCTGGTCATACACTGATCACGTGCCTGGTCATGCACAGATTACATGACTGATCATGCACTGAACACGTGACTGAGAATGCACTGATCACGTGGCTATCATGCACTGATGACGTGACTGCGCATGCACTGATGACGTGGCTGATCAGGCACTGATCACATGGCTCATCATGCACTGATCACGTGTTTATCAGGCAATGATCAGTGACTGACAGGCGCTGATCATGGGACTGTGCACGCACTGATCACGTGGCTATCATGCACTGATCACGTGACTGCGCATGCACTGATGACGTGGCTCTTCGGGCACTGATCACGTGTTTATCAGGCAGTGATCAGTGACTGACAGGCGCTGATCAGGGGACTGTGCACGCACTGATCAGGTGGCTGGTCAGGAACTGACCACCTGACTGCGCATGCAGTGATCACGTGGCTGGTCGTTCACTGATCACGTGTTTATCATATGGTGATCACGTGACTGAGAGGCGCTAATCACGTGACTGTGCCGTCAGTGATCACGTGGCTGAGCAGGCAATGATATCGTGACTGAGCATGCACTGATCATGTGCCAGGAGCCGGGGAGGCCTTCCACTCTGGACAAAGGTCATGAGGAAGGAGGCTCTGCATACGCAAATGCGGGATCGAGCCTCAGGAGTCCACCCGGATATTCTCCAGGATCTCCCCCCAAAAAAACCAGAGTCTGCCTACTGTATTGCTTTGTGCTCTCACCTCTGATTTCACTGGGGGCTGTCCCCCACCACCATCTCGCTCTCTCTGTCAAAGAGTTAACTTACAGCTCCAATTCATAAAGTTCCTTGTCATTCTTCCGTTTAACTTCCAGCTGAGTCTCCATCTGGAGCGCGGAACCCACCACGCTTACTAATTATGCGTGGGCTGCTAAGACCCACTCGAGAAGGTGTCTAGGGTGAGGCACCTTTCGCTATTCGAGAGGGCGCCTGCGGCCTACGTAAGTGGTGCAAACTTCTTGTCTTGAAGTTTGATTGGTCTTCCGCGTAAACCAAGCTACTCAGTCTCTTTTCTCCACCGAATTTTCCTACTGAGCTCTCCTCATACTATTATTCTTGACATCTCTGATTAGCATATAAATAGTCGCCTAGGCCATCTCTCCTTCGAATACCCTGGATCAGTTGGGGCTGGTCCCCGGCAGGTGGCGACCGAACAGGGACCTCAGGAGGCGATACTCAAAGAGCTGAGCAGAGACGAACCACACAATCAGCAGGCAATAAGCATGGAGCTCAGCAGTGACGAATCATGCTGCTCAACTGGCAATAATCAAGCACGTGACCAAGCAGGAATCACGCAGCTCAGCTGGCAATTGTCAAGCAGATGAGCTGACAGGAATCACGAAGCTCAGATGGCAATTGTCATGCAGATGAGCCGGCAGGAATCACTCAGCTCAGCAGGCCCTGATCACGTGACTCTGCAGGCACTGATCACGAGGCTGATCATACTCTGCTCACGTAACTGATCATGCACACATCACGTGGCTATCATGCACTGCTCACGTGGCTCGTCATGGAATGTTCTCGTAGCTACCATATACTGTTCACGTGACTGATCATGCAAAGATCACGTAAATGATCATGCACTGCTCACGTGACTGATCATGTGCTGATCACGTGACTGATCATGCACTGATCACGTGGCTATCATGCTCTGCTCACGTGGCTGATCATGCAACGATCACGTAGCAACCATGTACTGGTCACGTGACTGATCATGCACGGATCACGTAATTGATCCTGCACTGATCACGTGGCTCATCATGCACTGATCACGTGGCTGATCACACAAGTATCACGTGACTGATCAGGCACTGATCACGTGGCTCTCTTGCACTGATCACGTGACTGACCATGCACTGATCACGTGACTGATCAGGCACTGATCACATGGCTGATCATGCACTGATCACGTGGCTATCATGCACTGCTCACGTGGCTCATCAGGCAATGATCACGTAGCTACCATGTACTGGTCCCGTGACTGATCATGCACTGATTACGTAATTGATCATGCACTGATCATGTGGCTGAAAATGCACTGATCACGTGGCTGATCATACACTGATCACGTGACTGTTCATGCACTGGTCACGTGGCTATCATGCACTAATCACTTGGCTGGACATACACTGCTCACGTGCCTGGTCATGCACTGATCACGTGGCTGATCATGCACTGATCACGTGACTGATCATGCACTGATCTCGTGTCTGATCATGCACTGATCATGTGGCTATCATGCACTGCTCACGTGGCTGATCATGCGATGATCACTCAACTACCATGTACTGGTCACATGACTGATCATGCACTGATCACGTGACTGATCATGCAGTGATCACGTGGCTATCATGCACCACTCACGTGGCTGATCATGCAATGATCATGTAGCTACCATGTACAGGTCACGTGAATGATCATACACCCATCAGGTGACTGATCATGCACTGATCACGTGGCTATCATGCACTGATCAGGAGACTGATCATGCACTGATCACGTCTATATCATGCACTGATCACATGACTGCCCATGGACTGGTCACGTGGATGATCATACACTAATCATGTGACAGATCATGCACTGATCACGTGGCTGATCATGCACTGATACCGTGACTGAGCATGGACTGATCACATGACTATCATGTACTGATCACGTGACTTAATGGCGCTGATCATGTGACTGATCATGCGCTGATCATCTTTGCTATCATACACTGATCATGTGCCTCTGGAGGCAATAAACAAAGAGCTGAGTAGGCACGAATCAAACAGTCAGCAGGCAATAATCATGGAACTCAGGTGTGAGGAATCATGCTGCTCAGCTGGCAATAATCAAGCAGCTGAGCAGGTAGGAATTACGCAGCACAGCTGACAATTGTCAAGCAGATGACAGGCAGAAATCGTGCAGCTCAGCTGGCAATTGTCAAGCAGATGAGCAGACAGTAATCACGCAGCTCAGCAGGCTCAGATCACGTGACTGAGCATGCACTGTTCACGTGGCTGTTCATACACTGATCACGTGATTGATCATGCACTGATCACGTGGCTGATCATACACTGTTCACGTGTCTGACCATGCACTGATCACGTGGCTGATCATACACTGCTCATGTAACTGATCATGCAGTGATCACGTGGCTATCATGCACTGAATACGTGGCTGAACATGCACTGTTCACGTGGCTGATCACACACCTGTCACGTTACATATCATGCACTAATCACCTGGCACTCATGCACTGATCATGTGGCTGATCATACTCTGCTCACGAAACTCATCATGCACACATCACGTGGCTCTCATGCACTGCTCACGTGGTTCGTCATGGAATGATCACGAAGCTACCATATACTGGTCACGTGACTGATCATGCACAGATCACGTAAATGATCATGCACTGTTCACGTGACTGATCATGTACTGATCACGTGACTGATAATTCAATGATCACGTGGCTATCATGCTCTGCTCACGTGGCTGATCGTGCAACGATCACGTAGCAACCATGTACTGGTCTCGTGACTGATCATGCCTGATCACGTAATTGATCCTGCACTGATCACGTGGCTCATCACGCACTGTTCCGGTGGCTGATCACACACGTATCACGTGACTGATCATGTACAGATCACGTGACTAATCATGAAGTGATCACGTGGCTATCCTGCACTGATCACGTGGATATCATGCACTGATCACGTGGCTATCATGCACTGATCACGTGGCTGAACATGCACTGTTCACGTGGCTGATCACACACCTGTCACGTGACATATGCACTGATCACGTGGCACTCATGCACTGATCACGTGGCTGATCATACTCTGCTCACGTAACTGATCATGCACACATCACGTGGCTATCATGCACTGCTCACGTGGCTCGTCATGGAATGTTCTCGTATCTAACATATACTGTTCACGTGACTGCTCATGCAAAGATCACGTAAATGATCATGCACTGTTCACTTGACTGATCATGTACTGATCACGTGACTGATCATGCACTGATCATGTGGCTATCATGCTCTGCTCACGTGGCTGATCATGCAACGATCACGTAGCAACCATGTACTGGTCACGTGACTGATCATGCACGGATAACGTAATTGATCCTGCACTGATCACGTGGCTCATCATGCACTGATCACGTGGCTGATCACACATGTATCACGTGACTGATCAGGCACTGATCACGTGGCTCTCATGCACTGATCACGTGACTGACCATGCACTGATCACGTGACTGATCAGGCACTGATCACATGGCTGATCATGCACTGATCACGTGGCTCTCATGCACTGCTCACGTGGTTCGTCATGGAATGATCACGAAGCTACCGTATACTGGTCACGTGACTGATCATGCACAGATCACGTAAATGATCATGCACTGTTCACGTGACTGATCATGTACTGATCACGTGACTGATAATTCAATGATCACGTGGCTATCATGCTCTGCTCACGTGGCTGATCATGCAAGGATCACGTAGCAACCATGTACTGGTCTCGTGACTGATCATGCACTGATCACGTAATTGATCCTGCACTGATCACGTGGCTCATCACGCACTGTTCCGGTGGCTGATCACACACGTATCACGTGACTGATCATGTACAGATCACGTGACTAATCATGAAGTGATCACGTGGCTATCCTGCACTGATCACGTGGATATCATGCACTGATCACGAGGCTGATCACACACGTATCACGTGACTGATCATGCACTGATCACGTGGCTATCATGCACTGATCAGGTGACTCATCATGCACAGATCACGTGACTGATCATGCACAGATCACGTGACTGATCATGCACCGATCACATAATTGATCATGCACTGATCACCTGGCTTATCATGCATTGATCATGTGACTGATCATGTGCTGATCATGTTTGGTGTCACACACTGATCATGTGCCTCTGGAGGCAATGAACATAGAGCTGAGTAGGCAGGAATCAGTCAGCAGGCTATAATCATGGAACTCACTTCTGAGAAATCATGCTGCTCAGCTGGCAATAATCAAGTAGATGAGCAGGCAGGAATTACGAGCTCAGGTGGCAATTGTCAAGGAGGTGACAGGCAGGAATAGTGCAGCTCAGCTGGAAATTGTCAAGCAGATGAGCAGACAGTAATCACGCAGCTCAGCAGGCCCTGGTCACGTGACTGAGCATGCACTGTTCACATGGCTGATCACACACCTATCACGTGACTGATCATGCACTGATCATGTGACTGATCATGCACTGATCACGTAGCTATCTTGCACTGATCACTTGCTGATCATACCCTCATCACGGGACTGATCGTGCACTGATCACGGCGCTATCATGCATTGACTACATGACTCCACATGCACTGATCACGTGGATGATCATTCACTGATCACGTGACTGACCATGCACTGATCACGTGACTGATCAGGCACTGATCAAATGGGTGATCATGCACTGCTCACGTGGCTGATCAAGCAATGATCACGTGGCAACCATGTACTGGTCATGTGACTGATCATGCACTGATCACATAATTGATCCTGCACAGATCACGTGGCTCATCATGCACTGATCACGTGGCTTATCACACATGTATCACGTGACTGATCATGCACTGATCACGTGGCTCTCATGCACTGATCACGTGGCTATCATGCACTGATCATGTGGATATCATGCACTGATCACGTGGCTATCATGCCCTGCTCACGTGGCTGATCATGCAATGATCACATAGCAACCATGTACTGGTCACGTGACTGATCATGCACTGATCACGTAATTGATCCTGCACAGATCACGTGGCTCATCATGCACTGATCACGTGGCTTATCACACATGTATCACGTGACTGATCTTGCACTGATCATGTGGCTGATCATGCACTGATCACTTGACTGATCATGCACGTATCACGTGACTGATCATGCACGGATCACGTGACTGATCATGCACTGATCACGTGGCTATCATGCACTGATCACTTGGCTGGTCATACACTGATCACGCAGCTACCATGTACTGGTCACGTGACTGATCATGCACTGATGACGTAATTTATCATGCACTGATCATGTGGCTGATCATGCACTGATCACTTGACTGATCATGCACTGATCACGTGACTTATCATGCACTGATCACGTGGCAATCATGCACTGATCACATGGCTTGTCATACACTGATCACGTGCCTGGTCATGCACAGATTACATGACTGATCATGCACTGATCACGTCACTGATCATGCACTGATCACGAGGCTATCATGCACTACTCTCGTGGCTGATCATGCAATGATCATCTAGCTACCATGTACCGGTCACGTGACTGATCATACACCCATCAGGTGACTAATCATGCCTGATCACGTGGCTATCATGCACTGTTCACGTGGCTGATCATACACTGATCACCTGCCTGGTCATGCACAGATCACGTGACTAATCATGAACTGATCACGTAGCAATCATTCACTGATGACCTGGCTGATCATGCACTAATCACGTGGCTATTATGCAATGATCACGTGGCTATCATGCACTGATCACGTGGCTGATCATGCACTGATACCGTGACTGAGCATGGACTGATCACATGACTATCATGTAGTGATCACTTGACTTAATGGCGCTGACCATGTGACTGATCATGCGCTGAGGATGTTTGCTATCATACACTGATCATGTGCCTCTGGAGGCAATAAACAAAGAGCTGAGTAGGCACGAATCAAACAGTCAGCAGGCAATAATCATGGAACTCAGCTGTGAGGAATCATGCTGCTCAGCTGGCAAAAATCAAGCAGCTGAGTAGGCAGGAATTACACAGCACAGCTGGCAATTGTCAAGCAGATGACAGGCAGGAATCATGCAGCTCAGCTGGCAATTGTCAAGCAGATGAGCAGACAGTAATCACGCAGCTCAGCAGGCCAAGGACACGTGACTGAGCATGCACTGTTCACCTGGCTGATCATACACTGATCACGTGATTGATCAAGCACTGATCACTTGGATATCATGCACTGATCACGTGGCTAATCATACACTGTTCACGTGTGTGAGCATGCACTGATCACGTGGCTGATCATACACTGCTCACGTAACTGATCATGCACTGATCACTTAATTGATCATGCACTGATCACGTGGCTGATCATGCAATAATCACCTAGCTACCATGTACTGGTCCCGTGAATGATCATGCACTGATCACGTAATTGATCATGGACTTATCACGTGGCTGATCATGCACTGAACACGTGACTGATCATGCACTGATCACGTGGCTATCATGCACTGAATACGTGGCTGAACATGCACTGTTCACGTGGCTGATCACACACCTGTCACGTGACATATCATGCACTGATCACGTGGCACTCATGCACTGATCACGTGTCTGATCATACTCTGCTCACGTAACTGATCATGCACACATCTCGTGGATATCATGCACTGCTCACGTGGCTCGTCATGGAGTGATCACGTAGCTACCATATACTGGTCATGTGACTGATCATGCACGGATCACGTGACTGATCATGCACTGATCACGTGGCTATCATGCACTGATCACTTGGCTGGTCATACACTGATCACGCAGCTACCATGTACTGGTCACGTGACTGATCATGCACTGATGACGTAATTTATCATGCACTGATCATGTGGCTGATCATGCACTGATCACTTGACTGATCATGCACTGATCACGTGACTTATCATGCACTGATCACGTGGCAATCATGCACTGATCACATGGCTTGTCATACACTGATCACGTGCCTGGTCATGCACAGATTACATGACTGATCATGCACTGATCACGTCACTGATCATGCACTGATCACGAGGCTATCATGCACTACTCTCGTGGCTGATCATGCAATGATCATCTAGCTACCATGTACCGGTCACGTGACTGATCATACACCCATCAGGTGACTAATCATGCCTGATCACGTGGCTATCATGCACTGTTCACGTGGCTGATCATACACTGATCACCTGCCTGGTCATGCACAGATCACGTGACTAATCATGAACTGATCACGTAGCAATCATTCACTGATGACCTGGCTGATCATGCACTAATCACGTGGCTATTATGCAATGATCACGTGGCTATCATGCACTGATCACGTGGCTGATCATGCACTGATACCGTGACTGAGCATGGACTGATCACATGACTATCATGTAGTGATCACTTGACTTAATGGCGCTGACCATGTGACTGATCATGCGCTGAGGATGTTTGCTATCATACACTCATCATGTGCCTCTGGAGGCAATAAACAAAGAGCTGAGTAGGCACGAATCAAACAGTCAGCAGGCAATAATCATGGAACTCAGCTGTGAGGAATCATGCTGCTCAGCTGGCAAAAATCAAGCAGCTGAGTAGGCAGGAATTACACAGCACAGCTGGCAATTGTCAAGCAGATGACAGGCAGGAATCATGCAGCTCAGCTGGCAATTGTCAAGCAGATGAGCAGACAGTAATCACGCAGCTCAGCAGGCCAAGAACACGTGACTGAGCATGCACTGTTCACCTGGCTGATCATACACTGATCACGTGATTGATCAAGCACTGATCACTTGGATATCATGCACTGATCACGTGGCTAATCATACACTGTTCACGTGTGTGAGCATGCACTGATCACGTGGCTGATCATACACTGCTCACGTAACTGATCATGCACTGATCACTTAATTGATCATGCACTGATCACGTGGCTGATCATGCAATAATCACCTAGCTACCATGTACTGGTCCCGTGAATGATCATGCACTGATCACGTAATTGATCATGGACTTATCACGTGGCTGATCATGCACTGAACACGTGACTGATCATGCACTGATCACGTGGCTATCATGCACTGAATACGTGGCTGAACATGCACTGTTCACGTGGCTGATCACACACCTGTCACGTGACATATCATGCACTGATCACGTGGCACTCATGCACTGATCACGTGTCTGATCATACTCTGCTCACGTAACTGATCATGCACACATCTCGTGGATATCATGCACTGCTCACGTGGCTCGTCATGGAGTGATCACGTAGCTACCATATACTGGTCATGTGACTGATCATGCAAAGATCACGTAAATGATCATGACTGTTCACGTGACTGATCATGTACTGATCAGGTGACTGATCATGCACTGATCACGTGGCTATCATGCCCTGCTCACGTGGCTGATCATGCAAGGATCACGTAGCAACCATGTACTGGTCACGTGACTGATCATGCACTGATCACGATGCTCATCATGCACTGATCACGTGGCTGTCATGCACTGATCACGTGGCTGATCACACACGTATCACATGACTGATCAGGCACTGATCACGTGGCTCTCATGCACTGATCACGTGGCTGTCCTGCACTGATCACGTGGCTGATCACACACGTATCACATGACTGATCATGCACTGATCACGTGGCTCTCATGCACTGATCACGTGGTTATCATGCACTGATTACGTGGCTGATCAGGCAATGATCACGTAGCTACCATGTACTGGTCACGTGACTGATCATGCACTGATCACGTAATTGATCATGCACTGATCATGTGGCTGATCATGCACTGATCACCTGGCTGATCATACACTGATCACATAACTGATCATGCACTGATCACGTGACTGATCATGCACTGATCACTTGGCTATCATGCACTGATCACTTGGCTGGACATACACTGATCACGTGCCAGGACATGCACAGATTACATGACTGATCATGCACTGAACACGTGACTGATCATGCACTGATCACGTGGCTATCATGCACTACTCACGTGGCTGATCATGCAATGATCATGTAGCTACCATGTACCGGTCAGGTGACTGATCATACACCCATCAGGTGACGGATCATGCACTGATCACGTGGCTGATCATACACTGATCACCTGCCTGGTCATGCACAGATCACGTGACAAATCATGAACTGATCACATAGCTATCATGAACTGATCACCTGGCTGATCATGCACTGATCATGTGACTGATCATGCGCTGATCATCTTTGCTATCATACACTGATCATGTGCCTCTGGAGGCAATAAACAAAGAGCTGAGTAGGCACGAATCAAACAGTCAGTAGGCAATAATCATGGAACTCAGCTGTGAGGAATCATGCTGCTCAGCTGGCAATAATCAAGCAGCTAGCAGGCAGGAATTACACAGCACAGCTGGCAATTGTCAAGCAGATGACAGGCAGGAATCGTGCAGCTCACCTGGCAATTGTCAAGCAGATGAGCAGACAGTAATCTCGCAGCTCAGCAGGCCCTGATCACGTGACTGAGCATGCACTGTTCACGTGGCTGATCATACACTGATCACGTGATTGATCATGCACTGATCACTTGGATAGCATGCACTGATCACGTGGCTGATCATACACTGATTACGTGATAGATCATGCACTGATCACTT
The DNA here is from genome assembly GCF_032452875.1 of Bos javanicus. Classification (NCBI taxonomy): domain Eukaryota; kingdom Metazoa; phylum Chordata; class Mammalia; order Artiodactyla; family Bovidae; genus Bos; species Bos javanicus. The sequence continues at coordinate 77,862 of NW_026894119.1, read as the reverse complement.
GGATATCATGCACTGATCACGTGGCTGATCATACACTGTTCACGTGTCTGACCATGCACTGATCACGTGGCTGATCATACACTGATCACGTAACTGATCATGCACTGATCACGTGGCTATCATGCACTGAATACGTGGCTGAACATGCACTGTTCACGTGGCTGATCACACACCTGTCACGTGACATATCATGCACTGAGCACGTGGCACTCATGCACTGATCACGTGGCTGATCATACTCTGCGCACCTAACTGATCATGCACACATCACGTGGCTATCATGCCCTCCTCACGTGGTTCGTCATGGAATGATCACGAAGCTACCATATACTGGTCACGTGACTGATCATGCGCAGATCACGTAAATGATCATGCACTGTTAACGTGAATGATCATGCACTGATCACGTGGCTCTCATGCACAGATCACGTGATTGCGCATGCACTGATCACGTAATTGTATGCACTGATCACGTGGCTATCATGCACTGATGACGTGGCTGATCATGCACTGATCACGTAACTATCTTGCACTGGTCACTTGGCTGATCATACATTCATCACGGGACTGATCGTCCACTGATTGTGGTGCTATCATGCATTGACTACATGACTCCACATGCACTGCTCCCGTGACTGACCATGCACTGACCACGTGACTGATCATGCACTGATCAAATGGCTGATCATGCACTGTTCACGTGTCTGATCATGCACTGATCACGTGGCTGATCATACACTGCTCACGTAGCTGATCATGCACTGATCACGTGTCTATCATGCAGTGCTCACGTGGCTGATCCTGCAATGATCACGTAGCTTACATGTACGGTCACGTGACTGATCATGCAATGGTAACGTAATTGATCATGCACTGATCACGTGACTGATCATGTACTGATCACGTTATTGATCATGCACTGATCACGTGTCTATCATGCACTGCTTACGTGGCTGATCATACAATGTTCACATAGCTACCATGTACTGGTCACATGACTGATCATGCACTGATCACGTAATTGATCATGCACTGATCACGTGGCTGATCATGCAATGATCACGCAGCTACCATGTACTGGTCACATGACTGATCATGCACTGATCACATAATTGATCATGCTCTGATCACCTGGCTTATCATGCATTGATCATGTGACTGATCATGTGCTGATCATGTTTGGTGTCACACACTGATCATGTGCATCTGCAGGCAATGAACAAAGAGCTGAGTAGACAGGAATCAGTCAGCAGGCTATAATTATGGAACTCAGCTTTGAGAAATCATGCTGCTCAGCTGGCAATAATCAAGTAGATGAGCAGGCAGGAATTATGCAGCACAGGTGGCAATTGTCAAGGAGATGACAGGCAGGAATCGTACAGCTCAGCTGGCAAATTTCAAGCAGATGAGCAGACAGTAATCACGCAGCTCAGCAGGCCCTTATCACGTGACTGAGCATGCAATGTTCACGTGGCTGATCACACACCTATCACGTGAATACTCATGCACTGATCACGTGGCTCTCATGCACTGATCACTTGTCTGGTCATACACTGATCACGCAGCTACCATGTACTGGTCAGGTGACTGATCATGCACTGATGACGTAATTGATCATGCACTGATCATGTGGCTGATCATGCACTGATCACGTGACTGATCATGCACTGATCACGTGGGTGATCATGCACTGATCACGTGGCTATCATACACTTATCACATGGCAGGTCATACACTGATCATATAGCTACCATGTACCGGTCACCTTAATGATCTTACACCCATCAGGTGACTGATCATGCACTGATCACATGGCTATCATGCACTGACCACGAGACTGAAAATGCACTGATAACATCTAATCATGCACTGATCACATGACTGCCCATGCACTGATCATGTGGATGATCATACACTAATCATGTGACAGATCATGCACTGATCACGTGGCTGATCATGCACTGATACCGTGACTGAGCATGGACTGATCACATGCCTATCATGTAGTGATCACGTGACTTAATGGCGCTGATCATGTGACTGATCATGCGCTGATCATGTTTGCTATCATACACTGATCATTTGCCTCTGGAGGCAATAAACAAAGAGTTGAGTAGGCATGAATCAAACAGTCAGCAGGCAAGAATCATGGAACTCAGCTGTGAGGAGTCATGCTGCTCAGCTGGCAATAATCAAGCAGCTGAGCAGGCAGGAATTACACAGCACAGCTGGCAATTGTCAAGCAGATGACAGGCAGGAATCATGCAGCTCAGCTGGCAATTTTCAAGCAGATGAGCAGACAGTAATCACGCAGCTCAGCAGGCCCTTATCACGTGACTGAGCATGCACTATTCACGTGGCTGATCATACACTGATCACGTGATGATCATGCACTGATCACTTGGATATCATTCACTGATCACGTGGCTGATCATACACTGTTCACGTGTCTGACCATGCACTGATCACGTGGCTGATCATACACTGTCAGGTAACTGATCATGCACTGATCACGTGGCTATCATGCACTGATCACGTGGATGAACATGCACTGTTCACGTGGGTGATCACACACCTGTCACGTGACATATCATGCACTGATCATGTGGCACTCATGCACTGATCACGTGGCTGATCATACTCTGCTCACGTAACTGATCATGCACACATCACGTGGCTATCATGCACTGCTTACGTGGCTCGTCAAGGAATCATCACGTAGCTACCATATACTGGTCACGTGACTGATCATGCACAGATCACGTCAATAATCATGCAGTGTTCAAGTGACTGATCATGTACTGATCACGTGGCTATCATGCACTGATCACGTGGCTATCATGCACTGATCACGTGGCTGATCATGCAATGATCACGTAGCTACCATGCACTGGTCACGTGACTGATCATGCACTGTTCAGGTAATTGATCATGCACTGATCAGGTAATTGATCATGCACTGATCACGTGGCTGATCATGCAGAGATCATGTGACTGATCATGCACTGATCACTTGGATATCATGCACTGCTCACGTGGCTGATCATGTAATGATCACGCAGCTACCATGTACTGGTCACATGACTGATCATGCACTGATCACATAATTGATCATGCACTGTTCACCTGGCTTCTCATGCATTGATCATGTGACTGATCATGTGCTGATCATGTTTGGGGTCACACACTGATCATGTGCCTCTGGAGGCAATGAACATAGAGCTGAATAGGCAGGAATCAGTCAGCAGGCTATAATCATGGAACTCACCTCTGAGAAATCATGCTGCTCAGCTGGCAATAATCAAGTAGATGAGCAGGCAGGAATTACGCAGCACAGGTGGCAATTGTCAAGGAGATGACAGGCAGGAATCGTGCAGCTCAGCTGGAAATTGTCAAGCAGATGAGCAGACAGTAATCACGCAGCTCAGCAGGCCCTGATCACCTGACTGAGCATGCACTGTTCACATGGCTGATCACACACCTATCACGTGACTGATCATGCACTGATCATGTGACTGATCATGCACTGATCACGTAGCTATCTTGCACTGATCACTTGGCTGATCATACACTCATCACGGGACTGATCGTGCACTGATCACGGCGCTATCGTGCATTGACTACATGACTCCACATGCACTGATCACCTGGATGATCATGCACTGATCACGTGACTGACCATGCACTGATCACGTGACTGATCATGCACTGATCACATGGCTGATCATGCACTGATCATGTGGCTATCATGCACTGCTGACGTGGTTGATCTGGCAATGATCACGTAGCTACCATATTCTGGTCACGTGACTGATCATGCACTGATCACATAATTGATCATGCACTGATCATGTGGCTGATCATGCACTGATCACGTGGCTGATCATGCACTGATCACGTGACTGATCATGCAGTGATCACGTGGCTATCATTCACTACTCACGCGGCTGATCATGCAATGATAATATAGCTACCATGTACAGGTCACGTGAATGATCATACACCCATCAGGTGACTGATCATGCACTGATCACGTGGCTATCATGCACTGAGCACGTGGATGAACGTGCACTGTTCACGTGGGTGATCACACACCTGTCACGTGACATATCATGAACTGATCACGTGGCACTCATGCACTGATCACGTGGCTGATCATACTCTGCTCACGTAACTGATCATGCACACATCACGTGGCTATCATGCACTGCTCACGTGGCTCGTCATGGAATGATCACGTAGCTACCATATACTGGTCACGTGACTGATCATGCACAGATCACGTAAATGATCATGCACTGTTCAAGTGACTGATCATGTACTGATCACATGACTGATCATGCACTGATCACGTGGCTGTCATGCTCTGCTTACGTGACTGATCATGCAAGGATCACGTAGCAACCATGTACTGGTCACGTGACTGATCATGCACTGATCACTTAATTGATCCTGCACTGATCACGTGGCTCATCATGCACTGATCACGTGGCTGATCACACATGTATCTCGTGACTGATCATGCACTGATCACGTGGCTATCATGCACTGATCACGTAGTTGTCATGCACTGATCACGTGGCTGATAACGCAATGATCACGTAGCTACCATGTACTGGTCATGTGACTGATCATGCACTGATCACCTAATTGATCCAGCACTGATCACATGGCTCATCACGCACTGATCCGGTAGCTGATCACACACGTATCACTTGACTGATCATGAACAGATCACGTAAATAATCATGAAGTGATCACGTGGCTATCCTGCACTGATCACGTGGATAACATGCATTGATCACGTGGCTGATCACATACGTATCACGTGACTGATCATGCACTGGTCACGTGGCTATCATGCACTGATCACGTGGCTATCATGCACTGATCACGTGGCTGATCATGCAATGATCAGGTAGCTACCATGCACTGGTCACGTGACTGATCATGCACTGATCAGGTAATTGATCATGCACTGATCACGTGACTGATCATGCAGAGATCACGTGACTGATCATGCACAGATCACGTGACTGATCAGGCACTGATCACTTGGATATCATGCACTGCTCACGTGGCTGATCATGCAATGATCACGCAGCTACCATGTACTGGTCACATGACTGATCATGCACTGATCACATAATTGATCATGCACTGATCACCTGGCTTATCATGCCTTGATTATGTGACTGATCGTGTGCTGATCATGTTTGGTGTCACACACTGATCATGTGCCTCTGGAGGCAATGAACATAGAGCTGAGGAGGCAGGAATCAGTCAGCAGGCTATAATCATGGAACTCACCTCTGAGAAATCATGCTGCTCAGCTGGCAATAATCAAGTAGATGAGCAGGCAGGAATTACGCAGCACAGGTGGCAATTGTCAAGGAGATGACAGGCAGGAATCGTGCAGCTCAGCTGGAAATTGTCAAGCAGATGAGCAGACAGTAATCACGCAGCTCAGCAGGCCCTGATCACGTGACTGAGCATGCACTGTTCACGTGGCTGATCACACACCTATCACATGACTGATCATGCACTGATCATGTGACTGATCATGCACTGATCACGTGTCTATCAAACACTGATCACTTGGCTGGACATACGTTGATCACGTGCCTGATCATGCACTGATCACGTGGCTTATCATGCACTGATCACGTGACTGATCATGCACTGATCTCTTGTCTGATCATGCACTGATCACGTGGCTATCATGCACTTCTCACGTGGCTGATCATGCGATGATCACCCAGCTACCATGTACTGGTCACATGACTGATCATGCACTGATCACGTGACTGATCATGCAGTGATCACGTGGCTATCATGAACTACTCACGTGGCTGATCATGCAATGATCATGTAGCTACCATGTACAGGTCACGTGAATGATCATACACACATCAGGTGACTGATCATGCACTGATCACGTCTATATCATGCACTGATCACATGACTGCCCATGCACTGATCACGTGGGTGATCATACACTAATCATGTGACAGATCGTGCACTGATCACGTGGCTGATCATGCACTGATACCGTGACTGAGCATGGACTGATCACATGACTATCATGTAGTGATCACGTGACTTAATGGCGCTGATCATGTGACTGATCTTGCGCTGATCATCTTTGCTATCATACACTGATCATGTGCCTCTGGAGGCAATAAACAAAGAGCTGAGTAGGCACGAATCAAACAGTCAGCAGGCAATAATCATGGAACTCAGGTGTGAGGAATCATGCTTCTCAGCTGGCAATAATCAAGCATCTGAGCAGGCAGGAATTACGCAGCACAGCTGGCAATTGTCAAGCAGATGACAGGCAGGAATCATGCAGCTCAGCTGGCAATTTTCAAGCAGATGAGCAGACAGTAATCACGCAGCTCAGCAGGCCCTTATCACGTGACTGAGCATGCACTATTCACGTGGCTGATCATACACTGATCACGTGATGATCATGCACTGATCACTTGGATATCATGCACTGATCACGTGGCTGATCATACACTGTTTACGTGTCTGACCAAGCACTGATCACGTGGCTGATCATACACTGCTCAGGTAACTGATCATGCACTGATCACGTGGCTATCATGCACTGATCACGTGGATGAACATGCACTGTTCACATGGGTGATCACACACCTGTCACGTGACATATCATGCACTGATCATGTGGCACTCATGCACTGATCACGTGGCTGATCATACTCTGCTCACGTAACTGATCATGCACACATCACGTAGCTATCATGCACTGCTTACGTGGCTCGTCATGGAATGATCACGTAGCTACCATATACTGGTCACGTGACTGATCATGCACAGATCACGTCAATGATCATGCACTGTTCAAGTGACTGATCATGTACTGATCACGTGACTGATCATGCACTGATCACGTGGCTATCATGCTCTGCTTACGTGGCTGATGATGCAAGGATCACCTAGCAAACATGTACTGGTCACGTGACTGATCATGCACTGATCACGTAATTGATCCTGCACTCATCACGTGGCTCATCATGCACTGATCACGTGGCTGATCACACATGTATCACGTGACTGATCATGCACTGATCACGTGGCTCTCATGCACTGATCATGTGGCTATCATGCACTGATCACGTAGCTGTCATGCACTGATCACGTGGCTGATCACGCAATGATCACCTAGCGTCCATGTACTGGTCATGTGACTGATCATGCACTGATCACCTAATTGATCCAGCACTGATCACATGGCTCATCACGCACTGCTCCGGTAGCTGATCACACACGTATCACTTGACTGATCATGTACAGATCACGTAAATAATCATGAAGTGATCACGTGGCTATCCTGCACTGATCACGTGGATAACATGCACTGATCACGTGGCTGATCACACACGTATCACGTGACTGATCATGCACTGATCACGTGGCTATCATGCACTGATCACGTGGCTATCATGCACTGATCACGTGGCTGATCATGCAATGATCACGCAGCTACCATGTACTGGTCACATGACTGATCATGCTCTGTTCACATAATTGATCATGCACTGATCACCTGGCTTATCATGCCTTGATTATGTGACTGATCATGTGCTGATCATGTTTGGTGTCACACACTGATCATGTGCCTCTGGAGGCAATGAACATAGAGCTGAGGAGGCAGGAATCAGTCAGCAGGCTATAATCATGGAACTCACCTCTGAGAAATCATGCTGCTCAGCTGGCAATAATCAAGTAGATGAGCAGGCAGGAATTACGCAGCACAGGTGGCAATTGTCAAGGAGATGACAGGCAGCAATCGTGCAGCTCAGCTGGAAATTGTCAAGCAGATGAGCAGACAGTAATCATGCAGCTCAGCAGGCCCTTATCACGTGACTGAGCATGCACTGTTCACGTGGCTGATCACACACCTATCACATGACTGATCATGCACTGATCATGTGACTGATCATGCACTGATCACGTGTCTATCATGCACTGATCACTTGGCTGGACATACATTGATCACGTGCCTGGTCATGCACTGATCACGTGGCTAATCATGCACTGATCACGTGACTGATCATGCACTGATCTCTTGTCTGATCATGCACTGATCACGTGGCTATCATGCACTTCTCACGCGGCTGATCATGCGATGATCACGCAGCTACCATGTACTGGTCACATGACTGATCATGCACTGATCACGTGACTGATCATGCAGTGATCACGTGGCTATCATGCACTACTCATGTGGCTGATCATGCAATGATCATGTAGCTACCATGTACAGGTCACGTGAATGATCATACACCCATCAGGTGACTGATCATGCACTGATCACGTGGCTATCATGCACTGATCACGTGGCTATCATGCACTGATCACGTGGCTGATCATGCAATGATCACGTAGCTACCATGCACTGGTCACGTGACTGATCATGCACTGATCAGGTAATTGATCATGCACTGATCACGTGACTCATCATGCAGAGATCACGTGACTTATCATGCACAGATCACGTGACTGATCATGCACTGATCACTTGGATATCATGCACTGCTCACGTGGCTGATCATGCAATGATCACGCAGCTACCATGTACTAGTCACATGACTGATCATGCACTGATCACATAATTGATCATGCACTGATCACCTGGCTTATCATGCCTTGATTATGTGACTGATCATGTGCTGATCATGTTTGGTGTCACACACTGATCATGTGCCTCTGGAGGCAATGAACATAGAGCTGAGGAGGCAGGAATCAGTCAGCAGGCTATAATCATGGAACTCACCTCTGAGAAATCATGCTGCTCAGCGGGCAATAATCAAGTAGATGAGCAGGCAGGAATTACGCAGCACAGGTGGCAATTGTCAAGGAGATGACAGGCAGGAATCGTGCAGCTCAGCTGGAAATTGTCAAGCAGATGAGCAGACAGTAATCACGCAGCTCAGCAGGCCCTGATCACGTGACTGAGCATGCACTGTTCACGTGGCTGATCACACACCTATCACATGACTGATCATGCACTGATCATGTGACTGATCATGCACTGATCACGTGTCTATCATGCACTGATCACTTGGCTGGACATACATTGATCACGTGCCTGGTCATGCACTGATCACGTGGCTGATCATGCACTGATCACGTGACTGATCATGCACTGATCTCTTGTCTGATTATGCACTGATCACGTGGCTATCATGCACTGCTCACGTGGCTGATCATGCGATGATCACGCAGCTACCATGTACTGGTCACATGACTGATCATGCACTGATCACGTGACTGATCATGCAGTGATCACGTGGCTATCATGCACTACTCACGTGGCTGATCATGCACTGATCACGTGGCTATCATGCACTGATCACGAGCCTGATCATGCACTGATCACGTCTATATCATGCACTGATCACATGACTGCCCATGCGCTGATCCCGTGGGTGATTATACACTGCTCACGTAACTGATCATGCACTGATCACGTGGCTATCATGCACTGAATACGTGGCTGAACATGCACTGCTCACGTGGCTGATCACACACCTGTCACGTGACATATCATGCCCTGATCACGTAGCACGCATGCACTGATCACGTGGCTGATCATACTCTGCTCACGTAACTCATCATGCACACATCTCGTTTCTATCATGCACTGCTCACGTGGCTCGTCACGGAATGATCACGTAGCTACCATATACTGGTCACGTGACTGATCATGCACGGATCACGTCAATGATCATGCACTGTTCACGTGACTGATCATGTACTGATCACGTGACTGATCATGCACTGATCACGTGTCTGATCATGCACTGATCACGTAATTGATCATGCACTTATCATTTGGCTGATCATGCACTGATCACGTTGATGATCATACACTGATCACGTGGCTATCATGCACTGATCACTTGGCTGGTCATACACTGATCACATGACTGATCATGCACTATTCACGTGACTGATCATGTACAGATCACGTGACTGATCATGCACTGATCACGTGGCTATCATGCACTGATCACGTGGCTATCTTGCACTGATCACTTGGCTGATCATACACTCATCTCGGGACTGATCGTGCACTGATTACGGCGCTATCACGCATTGACTACATGATTCCACATGCACTGATCACCTGGATGATCATGCACTGATCACATGACTGACCATGCACTGATCACGTGACTGATCATGCACTGATCACATGGCTGATCATGCACTGATCACGTGGCTATCATGCACTGCTCACGTGGCTGATCTGGCAATGATCACGTAGCTACCATATACTGGTCACGTGGCTGATCATGCAATGATCACGCAGCTACCATGTACTGGTCACATGACTGATCATGCTCTGATCACATAATTGATCATGCACTGATCACCTGGCTTATCATGCCTTGTTTATGTGACTGATCATGTGCTGATCATGTTTGGTGTCACACACTGATCATGTGCCTCTGGAGGCAATGAACATATAGCTGAGGAGGCAGGAATCAGTCAGCAGGCTATAATCATGGAACTCACCTCTGAGAAATCATGCTGCTCAGCTGGCAATAATCAAGTAGATGAGCAGGCAGGAATTACGCAGCACAGGTGGCAATTGTCAAGGAGATGACAGGCAGCAATCGTGCAGCTCAGCTGGAAATTGTCAAGCAGATGAGCAGACAGTAATCACGCAGCTCAGCAGGCCCTGATCACGTGACTGAGCATGCACTGTTCACGTGGCTGATCACACACCTATCACATGACTGATCATGCACTGATCATGTGACTGATCATGCACTGATCACGTGTCTATCATGCACTGATCACTTGGCTGGACATACATTGATCACGTGCCTGGTCATGCACTGATCACGTGGCTGATCATGCACTGATCACGTGACTGATCATGCACTGATCTCTTGTCTGATCATGCACTGATCACGTGGCTATCATGCACTTCTCACGCGGCTGATCATGCGATGATCACGCAGCTACCATGTACTGGTCACATGACTGATCATGCACTGATCACGTGACTGATCATGCAGTGATCACGTGGCTATCATGCACTACTCACGTGGCTGATCATGCAATGATCATGTAGCTACCATGTACAGGTCACGTGAATGATCATACACCCATCAGGTGACTGATCATGCACTGATCACGTCTATATCATGCACTGATCACATGACTGCCCATGCACTGATCACGTGGGTGATCATACACTAATCATGTGACAGATCGTGCACTGATCACGTGGCTGATCATGCACTGATACCGTGACTGAGCATGGACTGATCACATGACTATCATGTAGTGATCACGTGACTTAATGGCGCTGATCATGTGACTGATCATGCGCTGAGCATGTTTGCTATCATACACTCATCATGTGCCTCTGGAGGCAATAAACAAAGAGCTGAGTAGGCACGAATCAAACAGTCAGCAGGCAATAATCATGGAACTCAGGTGTGAGGAATCATGCTGCTCAGCTGGCAATAATCAAGCAGCTGAGCAGGCAGGAATTACGCAGCACAGATGGCAATTGTCAAGCAGATGACAGGCAGGAATCATGCAGCTCAGCTGGCAATTTTCAAGCAGATGAGCAGACAGTAATCACGCAGCTCAGCAGGCCCTCATCACGTGACTGAGCATGCACTATTCACGTGGCTGATCATACACTGATCACGTGATGATCATGCACTGATCACTTGGATATCATGCACTGATCACGTGGCTGATCATACACTGTTAATGTGTCTGACCATGCACTGATCACGTGGCTGATCATACACTGCTCAGGTAACTGATCATGCACTGATCACGTGGCTATCATGCACTGATCACGTGGATGAACATGCACTGTTCACGTGGGTGATCACACACCTGTCACGTGACATATCATGCACTGATCATGTGGCACTCATGCACTGATCACGTGGCTGATCATACTCTGCTCACGTAACTGATCATGCACACATCACGTGGCTATCATGCACTGCTTACGTGGCTCGTCATGGAATGATCACGTAGCTACCATATACTGGTCACGTGACTGATCATGCACAGATCACGTCAATGATCATGCACTGTTCAAGTGACTGATCATGTACTGATCACGTGACTGATCATGCACTGATCACGTGGCTATCATGCTCTGCTTACGTGGCTGATCATGCAAGGATCACCTAGCAAACATGTACTGGTCACGTGACTGATCATGCACTGATCACGTAATTGATCCTGCACTCATCACGTGGCTCATCATGCACTTATCACGTGGCTGATCACACATGTATCACGTGACTGATCATGCACTGATCACGTGGCTCTCATGCACTGATAATGTGGCTATCATGCACTGATCACGTAGCTGTCATGCACTGATCACGTGGCTGATCACGCAATGATCACCTAGCTACCATGTACTGGTCATGTGACTGATCATGAACTGATCACCTAATTGATCCAGCAATGATCACATGGCTCATCACGCACTGGTCCGGTAGCTGATCACACACGTATCACTTGACTGATCATGTACAGATCACGTAAATAATCATGAAGTGATCACGTGGCTATCCTGCACTGATCACGTGGATAACATGCACATATCACGTGGCTGATCACACACGTATCACGTGACTGATCATGCACTGATCACGTGGCTATCATGCACTGATCACGTGGCTATCATGCACTGATCACGTGGCTGATCATGCAATGATCACGTAGCTACCATGCACTGGTCACGTGACTGATCATGCACTGATCAGGTAATTGATCATGCACTGATCACGTGACTGATCATGCAGAGATCACGTGACTGATCATGCACTGATCACTTGGATATCATGCACTGGTCACGTGGCTGATCATGCAATGATCACGCAGCTACCATGTACTGGTCACATGACTGATCATGCTCTGATCACATAATTGATCATGCACTGATCACCTGGCTTATCATGCCTTGATTATGTGACTGATCATGTGCTGATCATGTTTGGTGTCACACACTGATCATGTGCCTCTGGAGGCAATGAACATAGAGCTGAGGAGGCAGGAATCAGTCAGCAGGCTATAATCATGGAACTCACCTCTGAGAAATCATGCTGCTCAGCTGGCAATAATCAAGTAGATGAGCAGGCAGGAATTACGCAGCACAGGTGGCAATTGTCAAGGAGATGACAGGCAGCAATCGTGCAGCTCAGCTGGAAATTGTCAAGCAGATGAGCAGACAGTAATCACGCAGCTCATCAGGCCCTGATCACGTGACTGAGCATGTACTGTTCACGTGGCTGATCACACACCTATCACATGACTGATCATGCACTGATCATGTGACTGATCATGCACTGATCACGTGTCTATCATGCACTGATCACTTGGCTGGACATACATTGATCACATGCCTGGTCATGCACTGATCACGTGGCTGATCATGCACTGATCACGTAATTGATCCTGCACTCATCACGTGGCTCATCATGCACTGATCACGTGGCTGATCACACATGTATCACGTGACTGATCATGCACTGATCACGTGGCTCTCATGCACTGATCATGTGGCTATCATGCACTGATCACGTAGCTGTCATGCACTGATCACGTGGCTGATCACGCAATGATCACGTAGCTACCATGTACTGGTCACCTTACTGATCATGCACTGATCATCTAATTGATCCAGCACTGATCACATGGCTCATCACGCACTGATCCGGTAGCTGATCACACACGTATCACTTGACTGATCATGTACAGATCTTGTAAATAATCATGAAGTGATCACGTGGCTATCCTGCACTGATCACGTGGATAACATGCACTGATCACGTGGCTGATCACACACGTATCACGTGACTGATCATGCACTGATCACGTGGCTATCATGCACTGATCACGTGGCTATCATGCACTGATCACGTGGCTGATCATGCAATGATCACGTAGCTACCATGCACTGGTCACGTGACTGATCATGCACTGATCAGGTAATTGATCATGCACTGATCACGTGACTCATCATGCAGAGATCACGTGACTGATCATGCACAGATCACGTGACTGATCATGCACTGATCACTTGGATATCATGCACTGCTCACGTGGCTGATCATGCAATGATCACGCAGCTACCATGTACTAGTCACATGACTGATCATGCACTGATCACATAATTGATCATGCACTGATCACCTGGCTTATCATGCCTTGATTATGTGACTGATCATGTGCTGATCATGTTTGGTGTCACACACTGATCATGTGCCTCTGGAGGCAATGAACATAGAGCTGAGGAGGCAGGAATCAGTCAGCAGGCTATAATCATGGAACTCACCTCTGAGAAATCATGCTGCTCAGCGGGCAATAATCAAGTAGATGAGCAGGCAGGAATTACGCAGCACAGGTGGCAATTGTCAAGGAGATGACAGGCAGGAATCGGGCAGCTCAGCTGGAAATTGTCAAGCAGATGAGCAGACAGTAATCACGCAGCTCAGCAGGCCCTGATCACGTGACTGAGCATGCACTGTTCACGTGGCTGATCACACACCTATCACATGACTGATCATGCACTGATCATGTGACTGATCATGCACTGATCACGTGTCTATCATGCACTGATCACTTGGCTGGACATACATTGATCACGTGCCTGGTCATGCACTGATCACGTGGCTCATCATGCACTGATCACGTGACTGATCATGCACTGATCTCTTGTCTGATTATGCACTGATCACGTGGCTATCATGCACTGCTCACGTGGCTGATCATGCGATGATCACGCAGCTACCATGTACTGGTCACATGACTGATCATGCACTGTTCACGTGACTGATCATGCAGTGATCACGTGGCTATCATGCACTACTCACGTGGCTGATCATGCACTGATCACGTGGCTATCATGCACTGATCACGAGCCTGATCATGCACTGATCACGTCTATATCATGCACTGATCACAACTGCCCATGCGCTGATCCCGTGGGTGATTATACACTGCTCACGTAACTGATCATGCACTGATCACGTGGCTATCATGCACTGAATACGTGGCTGAACATGCACTGCTCACGTGGCTGATCACACACCTGTCACGTGACATATCATGCCCTGATCACGTAGCACGCATGCACTGATCACGTGGCTGATCATACTCTGCTCACGTAACTCATCATGCACACATCTCGTTTCTATCATGCACTGCTCACGTGGCTCGTCACGGAATGATCACGTAGCTACCATATACTGGTCACGTGACTGATCATGCACGGATCACGTCAATGATCATGCACTGTTCACGTGACTGATCATGTACTGATCACGTGACTGATCATGCACTGATCACGTGTCTGATCATGCACTGATCACGTAATTGATCATGCACTTATCATTTGGCTGATCATGCACTGATCACGTTGATGATCATACACTGATCACGTGGCTATCATGCACTGATCACTTGGCTGGTCATACACTGATCACATGACTGATCATGCACTATTCACGTGACTGATCATGTACAGATCACGTGACTGATCATGCACTGATCACGTGGCTATCATGCACTGATCACGTGGCTATCTTGCACTGATCACTTGGCTGATCATACACTCATCTCGGGACTGATCGTGCACTGATTACGGCGCTATCACGCATTGACTACATGATTCCACATGCACTGATCACCTGGATGATCATGCACTGATCACATGACTGACCATGCACTGATCACGTGACTGATCATGCACTGATCACATGGCTGATCATGCACTGCTCACGTGGCTGATCTGGCAATGATCACGTAGCTACCATATACTGGTCACGTGGCTGATCATGCAATGATCACGCAGCTACCATGTACTGGTCACATGACTGATCATGCTCTGATCACATAATTGATCATGCACTGATCACCTGGCTTATCATGCC
Source organism: Bos javanicus (assembly GCF_032452875.1). Taxonomy (NCBI): domain Eukaryota; kingdom Metazoa; phylum Chordata; class Mammalia; order Artiodactyla; family Bovidae; genus Bos; species Bos javanicus. The sequence continues at coordinate 61,903 of NW_026894119.1, read as the reverse complement.
TTGTTTATGTGACTGATCATGTGCTGATCATGTTTGGTGTCACACACTGATCATGTGCCTCTGGAGGCAATGAACATATAGCTGAGGAGGCAGGAATCAGTCAGCAGGCTATAATCATGGAACTCACCTCTGAGAAATCATGCTGCTCAGCTGGCAATAATCAAGTAGATGAGCAGGCAGGAATTACGCAGCACAGGTGGCAATTGTCAAGGAGATGACAGGCAGCAATCGTGCAGCTCAGCTGGAAATTGTCAAGCAGATGAGCAGACAGTAATCACGCAGCTCAGCAGGCCCTGATCACGTGACTGAGCATGCACTGTTCACGTGGCTGATCACACACCTATCACATGACTGATCATGCACTGATCATGTGACTGATCATGCACTGATCACGTGTCTATCATGCACTGATCACTTGGCTGGACATACATTGATCACGTGCCTGGTCATGCACTGATCACGTGGCTGATCATGCACTGATCACGTGACTGATCATGCACTGATCTCTTGTCTGATCATGCACTGATCACGTGGCTATCATGCACTTCTCACGCGGCTGATCATGCGATGATCACGCAGCTACCATGTACTGGTCACATGACTGATCATGCACTGATCACGTGACTGATCATGCAGTGATCACGTGGCTATCATGCACTACTCACGTGGCTGATCATGCAATGATCATGTAGCTACCATGTACAGGTCACGTGAATGATCATACACCCATCAGGTGACTGATCATGCACTGATCACGTCTATATCATGCACTGATCACATGACTGCCCATGCACTGATCACGTGGGTGATCATACACTAATCATGTGACAGATCGTGCACTGATCACGTGGCTGATCATGCACTGATACCGTGACTGAGCATGGACTGATCACATGACTATCATGTAGTGATCACGTGACTTAATGGCGCTGATCATGTGACTGATCATGCGCTGAGCATGTTTGCTATCATACACTCATCATGTGCCTCTGGAGGCAATAAACAAAGAGCTGAGTAGGCACGAATCAAACAGTCAGCAGGCAATAATCATGGAACTCAGGTGTGAGGAATCATGCTGCTCAGCTGGCAATAATCAAGCAGCTGAGCAGGCAGGAATTACGCAGCACAGATGGCAATTGTCAAGCAGATGACAGGCAGGAATCATGCAGCTCAGCTGGCAATTTTCAAGCAGATGAGCAGACAGTAATCACGCAGCTCAGCAGGCCCTCATCACGTGACTGAGCATGCACTATTCACGTGGCTGATCATACACTGATCACGTGATGATCATGCACTGATCACTTGGATATCATGCACTGATCACGTGGCTGATCATACACTGTTAATGTGTCTGACCATGCACTGATCACGTGGCTGATCATACACTGCTCAGGTAACTGATCATGCACTGATCACGTGGCTATCATGCACTGATCACGTGGATGAACATGCACTGTTCACGTGGGTGATCACACACCTGTCACGTGACATATCATGCACTGATCATGTGGCACTCATGCACTGATCACGTGGCTGATCATACTCTGCTCACGTAACTGATCATGCACACATCACGTGGCTATCATGCACTGCTTACGTGGCTCGTCATGGAATGATCACGTAGCTACCATATACTGGTCACGTGACTGATCATGCACAGATCACGTCAATGATCATGCACTGTTCAAGTGACTGATCATGTACTGATCACGTGACTGATCATGCACTGATCACGTGGCTATCATGCTCTGCTTACGTGGCTGATCATGCAAGGATCACCTAGCAAACATGTACTGGTCACGTGACTGATCATGCACTGATCACGTAATTGATCCTGCACTCATCACGTGGCTGATCATGCACTTATCACGTGACTGATCATGCACTGATCACGTGGCTCTCATGCACTGATAATGTGGCTATCATGCACTGATCACGTAGCTGTCATGCACTGATCACGTGGCTGATCACGCAATGATCACCTAGCTACCATGTACTGGTCATGTGACTGATCATGAACTGATCACCTAATTGATCCAGCAATGATCACATGGCTCATCACGCACTGGTCCGGTAGCTGATCACACACGTATCACTTGACTGATCATGTACAGATCACGTAAATAATCATGAAGTGATCACGTGGCTATCCTGCACTGATCACGTGGATAACATGCACATATCACGTGGCTGATCACACACGTATCACGTGACTGATCATGCACTGATCACGTGGCTATCATGCACTGATCACGTGGCTATCATGCACTGATCACGTGGCTGATCATGCAATGATCACGTAGCTACCATGCACTGGTCACGTGACTGATCATGCACTGATCAGGTAATTGATCATGCACTGATCACGTGACTGATCATGCAGAGATCACGTGACTGATCATGCACTGATCACTTGGATATCATGCACTGGTCACGTGGCTGATCATGCAATGATCACGCAGCTACCATGTACTGGTCACATGACTGATCATGCTCTGATCACATAATTGATCATGCACTGATCACCTGGCTTATCATGCCTTGATTATGTGACTGATCATGTGCTGATCATGTTTGGTGTCACACACTGATCATGTGCCTCTGGAGGCAATGAACATAGAGCTGAGGAGGCAGGAATCAGTCAGCAGGCTATAATCATGGAACTCACCTCTGAGAAATCATGCTGCTCAGCTGGCAATAATCAAGTAGATGAGCAGGCAGGAATTACGCAGCACAGGTGGCAATTGTCAAGGAGATGACAGGCAGCAATCGTGCAGCTCAGCTGGAAATTGTCAAGCAGATGAGCAGACAGTAATCACGCAGCTCATCAGGCCCTGATCACGTGACTGAGCATGCACTGTTCACGTGGCTGATCACACACCTATCACATGACTGATCATGCACTGATCATGTGACTGATCATGCACTGATCACGTGTCTATCATGCACTGATCACTTGGCTGGACATACATTGATCACATGCCTGGTCATGCACTGATCACGTGGCTGATCATGCACTGATCACGTAATTGATCCTGCACTCATCACGTGGCTCATCATGCACTGATCACGTGGCTGATCACACATGTATCACGTGACTGATCATGCACTGATCACGTGGCTCTCATGCACTGATCATGTGGCTATCATGCACTGATCACGTAGCTGTCATGCACTGATCACGTGGCTGATCACGCAATGATCACGTAGCTACCATGTACTGGTCACCTTACTGATCATGCACTGATCATCTAATTGATCCAGCACTGATCACATGGCTCATCACGCACTGATCCGGTAGCTGATCACACACGTATCACTTGACTGATCATGTACAGATCTCGTAAATAATCATGAAGTGATCACGTGGCTATCCTGCACTGATCACGTGGATAACATGCACTGATCACGTGGCTGATCACACACGTATCACGTGACTGATCATGCACTGATCACGTGGCTATCATGCACTGATCACGTGGCTATCATGCACTGATCACGTGGCTGATCATGCAATGATCACGTAGCTACCATGCACTGGTCACGTGACTGATCATGCACTGATCAGGTAATTGATCATGCACTGATCACGTGACTCATCATGCAGAGATCACGTGACTGATCATGCACAGATCACGTGACTGATCATGCACTGATCACGTGGCTATCATGCACTGCTCACGTGGCTGATCATGCAATGATCACGCAGCTACCATGTACTAGTCACATGACTGATCATGCACTGATCACATAATTGATCATGCACTGATCACCTGGCTTATCATGCCTTGATTATGTGACTGATCATGTGCTGATCATGTTTGGTGTCACACACTGATCATATGCCTCTGGAGGCAATGAACATAGAGCTGAGGAGGCAGGAATCAGTCAGCAGGCTATAATCATGGAACTCACCTCTGAGAAATCATGCTGCTCAGCGGGCAATAATCAAGTAGATGAGCAGGCAGGAATTACGCAGCACAGGTGGCAATTGTCAAGGAGATGACAGGCAGGAATCGGGCAGCTCAGCTGGAAATTGTCAAGCAGATGAGCAGACAGTAATCACGCAGCTCAGCAGGCCCTGATCACGTGACTGAGCATGCACTGTTCACGTGGCTGATCACACACCTATCACATGACTGATCATGCACTGATCATGTGACTGATCATGCACTGATCACGTGTCTATCATGCACTGATCACTTGGCTGGACATACATTGATCACGTGCCTGGTCATGCACTGATCACGTGGCTGATCATGCACTGATCACGTGACTGATCATGCACTGATCTCTTGTCTGATTATGCACTGATCACGTGGCTATCATGCACTGCTCACGTGGCTCATCATGCGATGATCACGCAGCTACCATGTACTGGTCACATGACTGATCATGCACTGATCACGTGACTGATCATGCAGTGATCACGTGGCTATCATGCACTACTCACGTGGCTGATCATGCACTGATCACGTGGCTATCATGCACTGATCACGAGCCTGATCATGCACTGATCACGTGTATATCATGCACTGATCACATGACTGCCCATGCGCTGATCACGTGGGTGATTATACACTGCTCACGTAACTGATCATGCACTGATCACGTGGCTATCATGCACTGAATACGTGGCTGAACATGCACTGCTCACGTGGCTGATCACACACCTGTCACGTGACATATCATGCCCTGATCACGTAGCACGCATGCACTGATCACGTGGCTGATCATACTCTGCTCACGTAACTCATCATGCACACATCTCGTTTCTATCATGCACTGCTCACGTGGCTCGTCACGGAATGATCACGTAGCTACCATATACTGGTCACGTGACTGATCATGCACGGATCACGTCAATGATCATGCACTGTTCACGTGACTGATCATGTACTGATCACGTGACTGATCATGCACTGATCACGTGTCTGATCATGCACTGATCACGTAATTGATCATGCACTTATCATTTGGCTGATCATGCACTGATCACGTTGATGATCATACACTGATCACGTGGCTATCATGCACTGATCACTTGGCTGGTCATACACTGATCACATGACTGATCATGCACTATTCACGTGACTGATCATGTACAGATCACGTGACTGATCATGCACTGATCACGTGGCTATCATGCACTGATCACGTGGCTATCTTGCACTGATCACTTGGCTGATCATACACTCATCTCGGGACTGATCGTGCACTGATTACGGCGCTATCACGCATTGACTACATGATTCCACATGCACTGATCACCTGGATGATCATGCACTGATCACATGACTGACCATGCACTGATCACGTGACTGATCATGCACTGATCACATGGCTGATCATGCACTGATCACGTGGCTATCATGCACTGCTCACGTGGCTGATCTGGCAATGATCACGTAGCTACCATATACTGGTCACGTGGCTGATCATGCAATGATCACGCAGCTACCATGTACTGGTCACATGACTGATCATGCTCTGATCACATAATTGATCATGCACTGATCACCTGGCTTATCATGCCTTGTTTATGTGACTGATCATGTGCTGATCATGTTTGGTGTCACACACTGATCATGTGCCTCTGGAGGCAATGAACATATAGCTGAGGAGGCAGGAATCAGTCAGCAGGCTATAATCATGGAACTCACCTCTGAGAAATCATGCTGCTCAGCTGGCAATAATCAAGTAGATGAGCAGGCAGGAATTACGCAGCACAGGTGGCAATTGTCAAGGAGATGACAGGCAGCAATCGTGCAGCTCAGCTGGAAATTGTCAAGCAGATGAGCAGACAGTAATCACGCAGCTCAGCAGGCCCTGATCACGTGACTGAGCATGCACTGTTCACGTGGCTGATCACACACCTATCACATGACTGATCATGCACTGATCATGTGACTGATCATGCACTGATCACGTGTCTATCATGCACTGATCACTTGGCTGGACATACATTGATCACGTGCCTGGTCATGCACTGATCACGTGGCTGATCATGCACTGATCACGTGACTGATCATGCACTGATCTCTTGTCTGATCATGCACTGATCACGTGGCTATCATGCACTTCTCACGCGGCTGATCATGCGATGATCACGCAGCTACCATGTACTGGTCACATGACTGATCATGCACTGATCACGTGACTGATCATGCAGTGATCACGTGGCTATCATGCACTACTCACGTGGCTGATCATGCAATGATCATGTAGCTACCATGTACAGGTCACGTGAATGATCATACACCCTTCAGGTGACTGATCATGCACTGATCACGGCTATATCATGCACTGATCACATGACTGCCCATGCACTGATCACGTGGGTGATCATACACTAATCATGTGACAGATCGTGCACTGATCACGTGGCTGATCATGCACTGATACCGTGACTGAGCATGGACTGATCACATGACTATCATGTAGTGATCACGTGACTTAATGGCGCTGATCATGTGACTGATCATGCGCTGAGCATGTTTGCTATCATACACTCATCATGTGCCTCTGGAGGCAATAAACAAAGAGCTGAGTAGGCACGAATCAAACAGTCAGCAGGCAATAATCATGGAACTCAGGTGTGAAGAATCATGCTGCTCAGCTGGCAATAATCAAGCAGCTGAGCAGGCAGGAATTACGCAGCACAGCTGGCAATTGTCAAGCAGATGACAGGCAGGAATCATGCAGCTCAGCTGGCAATTTTCAAGCAGATGAGCAGACAGTAATCACGCAGCTCAGCAGGCCCTCATCACGTGACTGAGCATGCACTATTCACGTGGCTGATCATACACTGATCACGTGATGATCATGCACTGATCACTTGGATATCATGCACTGATCACGTGGCTGATCATACACTGTTAATGTGTCTGACCATGCACTGATCACGTGGCTGATCATACACTGCTCAGGTAACTGATCATGCACTGATCACGTGGCTATCATGCACTGATCACGTGGATGAACATGCACTGTTCACGTGGGTGATCACACACCTGTCACGTGACATATCATGCACTGATCATGTGGCACTCATGCACTGATCACGTGGCTGATCATACTCTGCTCACGTAACTGATCATGCACACATCACGTAGCTATCATGCACTGCTTACGTGGCTCGTCATGGAATGATCACGTAGCTACCATATACTGGTCACGTGACTGATCATGCACAGATCACGTCAATGATCATGCACTGTTCAAGTGACTGATCATGTACTGATCACGTGACTGATCATGCACTGATCACGTGGCTATCATGCTCTGCTTACGTGGCTGATCATGCAAGGATCACCTAGCAAACATGTACTGGTCACGTGACTGATCATGCACTGATCACGTAATTGATCCTGCACTCATCACGTGGCTCATCATGCACTTATCACGTGGCTGATCACACATGTATCACGTGACTGATCATGCACTGATCACGTGGCTCTCATGCACTGATAATGTGGCTATCATGCACTGATCACGTAGCTGTCATGCACTGATCACGTGGCTGATCACGCAATGATCACCTAGCTACCATGTACTGGTCATGTGACTGATCATGAACTGATCACCTAATTGATCCAGCAATGATCACATGGCTCATCACGCACTGGTCCGGTAGCTGATCACACACGTATCACTTGACTGATCATGTACAGATCACGTAAATAATCATGAAGTGATCACGTGGCTATCCTGCACTGATCACGTGGATAACATGCACATATCACGTGGCTGATCACACACGTATCACGTGACTGATCATGCACTGATCACGTGGCTATCATGCACTGATCACGTGGCTATCATGCACTGATCACGTGGCTGATCATGCAATGATCACGTAGCTACCATGCACTGGTCACGTGACTGATCATGCACTGATCAGGTAATTGATCATGCACTGATCACGTGACTGATCATGCAGAGATCACGTGACTGATCATGCACTGATCACTTGGATATCATGCACTGGTCACGTGGCTGATCATGCAATGATCACGCAGCTACCATGTACTGGTCACATGACTGATCATGCTCTGATCAAATAATTGATCATGCACTGATCACCTGGCTTATCATGCCTTGATTATGTGACTGATCATGTGCTGATCATGTTTGGTGTCACACACTGATCATGTGCCTCTGGAGGCAATGAACATAGAGCTGAGGAGGCAGGAATCAGTCAGCAGGCTATAATCATGGAACTCACCTCTGAGAAATCATGCTGCTCAGCGGGCAATAATCAAGTAGATGAGCAGGCAGGAATTACGCAGCACAGGTGGCAATTGTCAAGGAGATGACAGGCAGGAATCGTGCAGCTCAGCTGGAAATTGTCAAGCAGATGAGCAGACAGTAATCACGCAGCTCATCAGGCCCTGATCACGTGACTGAGCATGCACTGTTCACGTGGCTGATCACACACCTATCACATGACTAATCATGCACTGATCATGTGACTGATCATGCACTGATCACGTGTCTATCATGCACTGACCACTTGGCTGGACATACATTGATCACGTGCCTGGTCATGCACTGATCACGTGGCTGATCATGCACTGATCACGTGACTGATCATGCACTGATCTCTTGTCTGATCATGCACTGATCACGTGGCTATCATGCACTGCTCACGTGGCTGATCATGCGCTGATCACGCAGCTACCATGTACTGGTCACATGACTGATCATGCACTGATCACGTGACTGATCATGCAGTGATCACGTGGCTATCATGCACTACTCACGTGGCTGATCATGCACTGATCACGTCTATATCATGCACTGATCACATGACTGCCCATGCTCTGATCACGTGGGTGATCATACACTAATCATGTGACAGATCGTGCACTGATCACGTGGCTGATCATGCACTGATACTGTGACTGAGCATGGACTGATCACATGACTATCATGTAGTGATGACGTGACTTAATGGCGCTGATCATGTGACTGATCATGTGCTGAGCATGTTTGCTATCATACACTCATCATGTGCCTCTGGAGGCAATAAACAAAGAGCTGAGTAGGCACGAATCAAACAGTCAGCAGGCAATAATCATGGAACTCAGGTGTGAGGAATCATGCTGCTCAGCTGGCAATAATCAAGCAGCTGAGCAGGCAGGAATTACGCAGCACAGCTGGCAATTGTCAAGCAGATGACAGGCAGGAATCATGCAGCTCAGCTGGCAATTTTCAAGCAGATGAGCAGACAGTAATCACGCAGCTCAGCAGGCCCTTATCACGTGACTGAGCATGCACTATTCACGTGGCTGATCATACACTGATCACGTGATGATCATGCACTGATCACTTGGATATCATGCACTGATCACGTGGCTGATCATACACTGTTAACGTGTCTGACCATGCACTGATCACGTGGCTGATCATACACTGCTCAGGTAACTGATCATGCACTGATCACGTGGCTATCATGCACTGATCACGTGGATGAACATGCACTGTTCACGTGGGTGATCACACACCTGTCACGTGACATATCATGCACTGATCATGTGGCACTCATGCACTGATCACGTGGCTGATCATATTCTGCTCACGTAACTCATCATGCACACATCACGTTTCTATCATGTACTGCTCACGTGGGTCGTCACGGAATGATCACATAGCTACCATATACTGGTCACGTGACTGATCATGCACAGATCACGTAAATGATCATGCACTGTTCACGTGCCTGATCATGTACTGATCACGTAATTGATCATGCTCTTATCATTTGGCTGATCATGCACTGTTCACGTGGCTGATCACACATCTGTCACGTGACATATCATGCACTGATCACGTGGCACTCATGCACTGATCACGTGTCTGATCATACTCTGCTCACGTAACTGATCATGCACACATCACGTGGCTGTCATGAACTGCTCACGTGGCTCGTCATGGAATGATCACGTAGCTACCATATACTGGTCACGTGACTGATCATGCACAGATCACGTAAATGATCATGCACTGTTCATGTGACTGATCATGTACTGATCACCTGACTGATCATGCACTGATCACGTAATTGATCCTGCACTGATCACGTGGCTCATCATGCACTGATCACGTGGCTGATCACACATGTATCACGTGACTGATCACGCACTGATCACGTGGCTCTCATGCACTGATCACGTGGCTGTCATGCACTGATCACGTGGCTGATCACACACGTATCACATGACTGATCATGCACTGATCACGTGGGTGTCATGCACTGATCACGTGGCTGATCATGCACTGATCACGTGCCTGATCAGGCAATGATCACGTAGCTACCATGTACTGGTCACGTGACTGATCATGCACTGATCACCTAATTGATCATGCACTGTTCACGTGGCTGATCATACACTGATCACGTGATTGATCATGCACTGATCACTTGGATATCATGCACTGATCACGTGACTGATCATGCACTGATCACGTGGCTATCATGCACTGATCACTTGGCTGGACATACACTGATCATGTGCCTGGTCATGCACTACTCACGTGGCTGATCATGCAATGATCATGTAGCTACCATATACAGGTCACGTGAATGATCATACACCCATCAGGTGACTGATCATGCACTGATCACGTGGCTATCATGCACTGATCACGAGACTGTTCATGCACTGATCACGTCTATATGGTGCACTGATCACATGACTGCCCATGCACTGATCACGTGGATGATCATACACTAATCATGTGACAGATCATGCACTGATCACGTGGCTGATCATGCACTGATACCGTGACTGAGCATGGACTGATCACATGCCTATCATGAGTGATCACGTGACTTAATGGCGCTGATCATGTGACTGATCACGCGCTGATCATGTTTGCTATCATACACTGATCATGTGCCTCTGGAGGCAATAAACAAAGAGCTGAGTAGGCACGAATCATACAGTCAGCAGGCAATAATCATGGAACTCAGCTGTGAGGAATCATGCTGCTCAGCTGGCAATAATCAAGCAGCTAGCAGGCAGGAATTACACAGCACAGCTGGCAATTGTCAAGCAGATGACAGGCAGGAATCGTGCAGCTCAGCTGGCAATTGTCAAGCAGATGAGCAGACAGTAATCACGCAGCTCAGCAGGCCCTGATCACGTGACTGAGCATGCACTGTTCACGTGGCTAATCATACACTGATCACGTGATTGATCATGCACTGTTCACTTGGATATCATGCACTGATCACGTGGCTGATCATACACTGTTCACGTATCTGACCATGCACTGATCACTTGGCTGATCATACACTGCTCACGTAACTGATCATGCACTGATCACGTGGCTATCATGCACTGAATACGTGGCTGAACATGCACTGTTCACGTGGCTGATCACACACATGACACGTGACATATCATGCACTGATCACGTGGCACTCATGCACTGATCACGTGTCTGATCATACTCTGCTCACGTAACTCATCATGCACACATCATGTTTCTATCATGCACTGCTCACGTGCCTCGTCACGGAATGATCACGTAGCTACCATATACTGTTCACGTGACTGATCATGCACAGATCACGTAAATGATCATGCACTGTTCACGTGACTGATCATGTACTGATCACGTGACTGATCATGCACTGATCACGTGGCTGATCATGCACTGATCACATAATTGATCATGCACTTATCATTTGGCTGATCATGCACTGATCACATGGCTGATCATACACTGATCACGTGACTGATCATGCACTGATCACGTGACTGATCATGCACTGATCACGTGGCTATCATGCTCTGATTACTAGGCTGGTCATACACTGATAACTTGACTGATCATGCACTGTTCACGTGACTGGTCATGCACAGATCCCGTGACTAATCATGAAGTGATCACGTGGCTATCATGCACTGATCACGTGGCTATCATGCACAGATCACGTGGCTGATCATGCAATGATCACGTAGCTACCATGTACTGGTCACGTGACTGGTCATGCACTGATCACGTGGCTGATCATACTCTGCTCAAGTAACTCATCATGCACACATCACGTTTCTATCATGCACTGCTCACGTGGCTCGTCATGGAATGATCACGTAGCTACCATATACTGGTCACGTGACTGATCAGGCACAGATCTCGTGAATGATCACGCACTGTTCTAGTGACTGATCATGTACTGATCACGTGACAGATCATGCACTGATCACGTGGCTGACCATGCACTGATCACGTAATTGATCATGCACTTATCATTTGGCTGATCATGCACTGATCACGTGGCTGATCATGCACTGATCACGTGACTGATCATGCACTGATCACGTGAATGATCATGCACTGATCACGTGGCTATCATGCACTGATCACTTGGCTGGTCATACACTGATCACATGACTGATCATGCACTGATCACGTGGCTATCATGCTCTGCTCACGTGGCTGATCATGCAAGGATCACGTAGCAACCATGTACTGGTCACGTGACTGATCATGCACTCATCACGTAATTGATCCTGCACTGATCACATGGCTCCTATGCACTGATCACGTGGCTGTAATGCACTGATCAACTGGATATCATGCACTGATCACGTGGCTGATCACACACGTATCACATGACTGATCATGCACTGATCACGTGGCTATCATGCACTGATCACGTGGCTATCATGCACTGATCACGTGGCTGATCAGGCAATGATCACGTAGCTACCATGTACTGGTCACGTGACTGATCATGCACTGATCACGTAATTGATCATGTGGCTGATCATGCACTGATCACGTGGCTGATCATACACTGATCACGTGGCTATCATGCACTGATCACTTGGCTGGACATACACTGATCACGTTCCTGGTCATGCACTGATCACGTGGCTATCATGCACTGATCACGTGACTGATCATGCACTGATCTCGTGTCTGATCTTGCACTGATCACGTGGCTATCATGCCCTGCTCACGTGGCTGATCACGCGATGATCACGCAGCGACCATGTACTGGTCACATGACTGAACATGCACTGATCACGTGACTGATCATGCAGTGATCACGTGGCTATCATGCACTACTCACGTGGCTGATCATGCAATGATCATGTAGCTACCATGTACAGGTCACGTGAATGATCATACACCCATGAGGTGACTGATCATGCACTGATCACGTGGCTATCATGCACTCATCACGAGACTGATCATGCACTGTTCACGTCTATATCATACACTGATCACTTGACTGCCCATGCACTAATCACGTGGATGATCATACGCTAATCTTGTGACAGATCATGCACTGATCACATGGCTGATCATGCACTGATACCGTGACTGAGCATGGACTGATCACATGACTATCATGTAGTGATCACGTGACTTCATGGCGCTGATCATGTGACTGATCATGCGCTGATCATGTTTGTATCATACACTGATCATGTGCCTCTGGAGGCAATAAACAAAGAGCTGAGTAGGCACGAATCAAACAGTCAGCAGGCAATAATCATGGAACTCAGCTGTGAGGAATCATGCTGCTCAGCTGGCAATAATCAAGCAGCTGAGCAGGCAGGAATTACGCAGCACAGCTGGCAATTGTCAAGCAGATGACAGGCAGGAATCGTGCAGCTCAGCTGGCAATGGTCAAGCAGATGAGCAGACAGTAATCACGCAGCTCAGCAGGCCCAGATCACGTGACTGAGCATGCACTGTTCACGTGGCTGATCATACACTGATCACGTGATTGATCATGCACTGATCACTTGGATATCATGCACTGATCACGTGGCTGATCATGCACTGATCACGTGACTGACAATGCACTGATCACGTGACTGATCATCCACTGATCAGTTGGCTCTCATGCACTTATTACTTGGCTGATCGTACACTGATCACGTGACTGATAATGCACTGATCATCTGGCTATCGTGCACTCATTACCTGGCTATCGTGCACTGATCACGTGGTTGATCATACACTGATCACGAGACTGTTCATGCACTGATCACGTCTATATCATGCACTGATCACATGACTGCCCATGCACTGATCACCCGGATGATCATACACTGATCATGCAACAGATCATGCACTGATCACGTGGCTATCATGCACTGCTCACACGGCTGTTCATGCAATGATCACGTAGCTACAATGTACTGGTCACGTGAGTGATCATGCACTGATCACGTAATTGATCATGCACTGATCAGGTGACTTATCATGCACTGTTAACGTGAGTGATCATGCACTGATCACGTGACTGATCATGCACTGATCTCGTGGCTATCATGCACGGCTCATGTGGCTGATCATGCAATGATCACCTAGCTACCATATACTGGTCACATGACTGATCATGCACTGATCACATAATTGATCATGCACTGATCACCTGGCTTATCATGCATTGATCATGTGACTGATCATGTGCTGATCATGTTTGGTGTCACACACTGATCATGTGCCTCTGGAGGCAATGAACATAGAGCTGAGTAGGCAGGAATCAGTCAGCAGGCTATAATCATGGAACTCAGCTCTGAGAAATCATGCTGCTCAGCTGGCAATAATCAAGTAAATGAGCAGGCAGGAATTATGCAGCACAGGTGGCAATTGTTAAGGAGATGACAGGCAGGAATCGTGCAGCTCAGCTGGAAATTGTCAAGCAGATGAGCAGACAGTAATCACGCAGCTCAGCAGGCCTTGATCACGTGACTGAGCATGCACTGTTCACATGGCTGATCACACTCCTATCACGTGACTGATCATGCACTGATCATGTGACTGATCATGCACTGATCACGTAGCTATCTTGCACTGATCACTTGGCTGATCATACACTCATCACGGGACTGATTGTGCACTTATCACAGCGCTATCATGCTTTGACTACATGACTCCACATGCACTGATCACGTGGATGATCATGCACTGATCACATGACTGACCATGCACTGATCACGTGACTGATCAGGCACTGATCACATGGCTGATCATGCACTGATCAGGTGGCTATCATGCACTGCTCACGTGGCTGCTCAGGCAATGATCACGTAGCTACCATGTACTGGTCACGTGACTGATCATGCACTGATCACGTAATTGATCATGCACTGATCATGTGGCTGATCATGCACTGATCACGTGGCTGAGCATGCACTGATCACGTGGCTATCATGCACTGATCACGAGACTGCGCATGCATTGATGATGTGGCTGTTCGGGCACTGATCACGTGTTTATCAGGCAGTGATCAGTGACTGACAGGCGCTGATCATGGGACTGTGTACGCACTGATCACGTGGCTATCATGCACTGATCACGAGACTGCGCATGCATTGATGATGTGGCTGTTCGGGCACTGATCACGTGTTTATCAGGCAGTGATCAGTGACTGACAGGCGCTGATCAGGGGACTGTGCACGCACTGATCAGGTGGCTGATCAGGAACTGACCACCTGACTGCGCATGCAGTGATCACGTGTCTGGTCGTTCACTGATCACGTGTTTATCCTACGGTGATCACGTGACTGAGAGGCGCTGATCACGTGACTGTGCTGCCAGTGATCACGTGGCTGAGCAGGCACTGATACCGTGACTGAGCATGCACTGATCATGTGCCGGGACCGGTGAGGCATTCCACTCTGGACAAAGGTCATGAGGAAGGAGGCTCGGCATACGCAAATGTGGGATCGAGCCTCAGGAGTCCACCCGGATATTTTCGAGCATCTCCCCCCGAAAAAACCCAGAGTCTGCCTACTGTATTGCTTTGTGCTCTCACCTCTGATTTCACTGGGGGCTGTCCCCCACCACCATCTCGCTCTCTCTGTCAAAGAGTTAACTTACAGCTCCAATTCATAAATTTCCTTGTCATTCTTCCCTTTAACTTCCAGCTGAGTCTCCATCTGGAGCGCGGAACCCACCACGCTTACTAATTATGCCTGGGCTGTTAAGACTCACTCGAGAAGGTGTCTAGGGTGAGGCACCTTTCGCTATTCGAGAGGGCGCCTGCGGCCTATGTAAGTGGTGCAAACTTCTTGTCTTGAAGTTTGATTGGTCTTCCGCGTAAACCAAGCTACTCAGTCTCTTTTCTCCACCGAATTTTCCTACTGAGCTCTCCTCATACTATTATTCTTGACATCTCTGATTAGCATATAAATAGTCACCTAGGCCATCTCACCTTCGAATACCCTGGATCAGTTGGGGCTGGTCCCCGGCAGGTGGCGACCGAACAGAGACCTCAGGAGGCGATACTCAAAGAGCTGAGCAGACACGAACCACGCAATCAGCAGGCAATAAGCATGGAGCTCAGCAGTGACGAATCATGCTGCTCAACTGGCAATAATCAAGCACGTGACCAGGCAGGAATCACGCAGCTCAGCTGGCAATTGTCAAGCAGATGAGCCGACAGGAATCACGCAGCTCAGATGGCAATTGTCATGCAGATGAGCCGGCAGGAATCACGCAGCTCAGCAGGCCCTGATCACGTGACTCTGCAGGCACTGATCACGCGGCTGATCAAGTCCAGATCACGTGACTGAGCATGCACTGATCACGTGGCTATCATGCACTGATGACGTGACTGCGCATGCACTTATGACGTGGCTGATCAGGCACTGATCACATGGCTCATCATGCACTGATCACGTGTTTATCAGGCAATGATCAGTGACTGACAGGCGCTGATCATGGGACTGTGCACGCACTGATCACGTGGCTATCATGCGCTGATCACGTGACTGTGCATGCCCTGATGACGTGTCTGTTCGGGCACTGATCACGTGTTTATCAGGCAGTGATCAGTGACTGACAGGCGCTGATCAGGGGACTGTGCACGCACTGATCAGGTGGCTGATCAGGAACTGACCACCTGACTGCGCATGCAGTGATCACGTGGCTGGTCGTTCACTGATCACGTGTTTATCATACGGTGATCACGTGACTGAGAGGCGCTGATCACGTGACTGTGCCGTCAGTGATCACGTGGCTGAGCAGGCACTGATATCGTGACTGAGCATGCACTGATCATGTGCCGGGAGCCGCGGAGGCATTCCACTCTGGACAAAGGTCATGAGGAAGGAGGCTCGGCATACGCAAATGCGGGATCGAGCCTCAGGAGTCCACCCGGATATTCTCGAGCATCTCCCCCCCAAAAAAACCAGAGTCTTCCTACTGTATTGCTTTGTGCTCTCACCTCTGATTTCACTGGGGGCTGTCCCCCACCATCTCGCTCTCTCTGTCAAAGAGTTAACTTACAGCTCCATTTCATAAAGTTCCTTGTCATACTTCCCTTTAACTTCCAGCTGAGTCTCCATCTGGAGCGCGGAACCCACACGCTTACTAATTATGCCTGGGCTGCTAAGACCCACTCGAGAAGCTGTCTAGGGTGAGGCACCTTTCGCTATTCGAGAGGGCGCCTGCGGCCTACGTAAGTGGTGCAAACTTCTTGTCTTGAAGTTTGATTGGTCTTCCGCGTAAACCAAGCTACTCAGTCTCTTTTCTCCACCGAATTTTCCTACTGAGCTCTCCTCATACTATTATTGTTGACATCTCTGATTAGCATATAAATAGTCGCCTAGGCCATCTCTCCTTCGAATACCCTGGATCAGTTGGGGCTGGTCCCCGGCAGGTGGCGACCGAACAGGGACCTCAGGAGGCGATACTCAAAGAGCTGAGCAGACACGAACCACGCAATCAGCAGGCAATAAGCATGGAGCTCAGCAGTGACGAATCATGCTGCTCAACTGGCAATATTCAAGCAGATGAGCCGACAGGAATCACGCACCTCAGATGGCAATTGTCAAGCAGATGAGCCGACAGGAATCACGCAGCTCAGATGGCAATTGTCATGCAGATGAGCCGGCAGGAATCACGCAGCTCAGCAGGCCCTGATCACGTGACTCTGCAGGCACTGATCACGTGGCTGATCAAGTCCAGATCACGTGACTGAGCATGCACTGATCACGTGGCTATCATGCACTGATGACGTGACTGCGCATGCACTGATGACGTGGCTGATCAGGCACTGATCACATGGCTCATCATGCACTGATCACGTGTTTATCAGGCAATGATCAGTGACTGACAGGCGCTGATCATGGGACTGTGCACGCACTGATCACGTGGCTATCATGCGCTGATCACGTGACTGTGCATGCCCTGATGACGTGTCTGTTCGGGCACTGACCACGTGTTTATCAGGCAGTGATCAGTGACTGACAGGAGCTGATCAGGGGACTGTGCACGCACTGATCAGGTGGCTATCATGCACTGATCACGTGACTGCGCATGCACTGATGACGTGGCTGTTCGGGCACTGATCACGTGCTTATCAGGCAATGATCAGTGACTGACAGCGCTGATCATGGGACTGTGCACGCACTGATCACGTGGCTATCATGCACTGATCACGTGACTGCGCATGCACTGATGACGTGGCTGTTCGGGCACTGATCACGTGTTTATCAGGCAATGATCAGTGACTGACAGGCGCTGATCATGGGACTGTGCATGCACTGATCAGGTGGCTGATCAGGAACTGACCACCTGACCTCGCATGCAGTGATCACGTGGCTGGTCGTTCACTGATCACGTGTTTATCATACGGTGATCACGTGACTCAGAGGCGCTGATCACGTGACTGTGCCGTCATTGATCACGTGGCTGAGCAGGCACTGATATCGTGACTGAGCATGCACTGATCATGTGCCGGGAGCCGGGGAGGCATTCCACTCTGGACAAAGGTCATGAGGAAGGAGGCTCGGCATACGCAAATGCGGGATCGAGCCTCAGGAGTCCACCCGGATATTCTCGAGCATCTCCCCCCCAAAAAAACCAGAGTCTGCCTACTGTATTGCTTTGTGCTCTCACCTCTGATTTCACTGGGGGCTGTCCCCCACCACCATCTCGCTCTCTCTGTCAAAGAGTTAACTTACAGCTCCAATTCATAAAGTTACTTGTCATTCTTCCCTTTAACTTCCAGCTGAGTCTCCATCTGGAGCTCGGAACCCACCACGCTCACTAATTATGCCTGGGCTGCTAAGACCCACTCGAGAAGGTGTCTAGGGTGAGGCACCTTTCGCTATTCGAGAGGGCGCCTGCGGCCTACGTAAGTGGTGCAAACTTCTTGTCTTGAAGTTTGATTGGTCTTCCGCGTAAACCAAGCTACTCAGTCTCTTTTCTCCACCGAATTTTCCTACTGAGCTCTCCTCATACTATTATTGTTGACATCTCTGATTAGCATATAAATAGTCGCCTAGGCCATCTCTCCTTCGAATACCCTGGATCAGTTGGGGCTGGTCCCCGGCAGGTGGCGACCGAACAGGGACCTCAGGAGGCGATACTCAAAGAGCTGAGCAGACACGAACCACGCAATCAGCAGGCAATAAGCATGGAGCTCAGCAGTGACGAATCATGCTGCTCAACTGGCAATATTCAAGCAGATGAGCCGACAGGAATCACGCACCTCAGATGGCAATTGTCAAGCAGATGAGCCGACAGGAATCACGCAGCTCAGATGGCAATTGTCATGCAGATGAGCCGGCAGGAATCACGCAGCTCAGCAGGCCCTGATCACGTGACTCTGCAGGCACTGATCACCTGGCTGATCAAGTACAGATCACGTGACTGAGCATGCACTGATCACGTGGCTATCATGCACTGATGACGTGACTGCGCATGCACTGATGACGTGGCTGATCAGGCACTGATCACATGGCTCATCATGCACTGATCACGTGTTTATCAGGCAATGATCAGTGACTGACAGGCGCTGATCATGGGACTGTGCACGCACTGATCACGTGGCTATCATGCGCTGATCACGTGACTGTGCATGCCCTGATGACGTGTCTGTTCGGGCACTGACCACGTGTTTATCAGGCAGTGATCAGTGACTGACAGGAGCTGATCAGGGGACTGTGCACGCACTGATCAGGTGGCTATCATGCACTGATCACGTGACTGCGCATGCACTGATGACGTGGCTGTTCGGGCACTGATCACGTGCTTATCAGGCAATGATCAGTGACTGACAGCGCTGACCATGGGACTGTGCACGCACTGATCACGTGGCTATCATGCACTGATCACGTGACTGCGCATGCACTGATGACGTGGCTGTTCGGGCACTGATCACGTGTTTATCAGGCAATGATCAGTGACTGACAGGCGCTGATCATGGGACTGTGCATGCACTGATCAGGTGGCTGATCAGGAACTGACCACCTGACCTCGCATGCAGTGATCACGTGGCTGGTCGTTCACTGATCACGTGTTTATCATACGGTGATCACGTGACTCAGAGGCGCTGATCACGTGACTGTGCCGTCATTGATCACGTGGCTGAGCAGGCACTGATATCGTGACTGAGCATGCACTGATCATGTGCCGGGAGCCGGGGAGGCATTCCACTCTGGACAAAGGTCATGAGGAAGGAGGCTCGGCATACGCAAATGCGGGATCGAGCCTCAGGAGTCCACCCGGATATTCTCGAGCATCTCCCCCCCAAAAAAACCAGAGTCTGCCTACTGTATTGCTTTGTGCTCTCACCTCTGATTTCACTGGGGGCTGTCCCCCACCACCATCTCGCTCTCTCTGTCAAAGAGTTAACTTACAGCTCCAATTCATAAAGTTACTTGTCATTCTTCCCTTTAACTTCCAGCTGAGTCTCCATCTGGAGCTCGGAACCCACCACGCTCACTAATTATGCCTGGGCTGCTAAGACCCACTCGAGAAGGTGTCTAGGGTGAGGCACCTTTCGCTATTCGAGAGGGCGCCTGCGGCCTACGTAAGTGGTGCAAACTTCTTGTCTTGAAGTTTGATTGGTCTTCCGCATAAACCAAGCTACTCAGTCTCTTTTCTCCACCGAATTTTCCTACTGAGCTCTCCTCATACTATTATTGTTGACATCTCTGATTAGCATATAAATAGTCGCCTAGGCCATCTCTCCTTCGAATACCCTGGATCAGTTGGGGCTGGTCCCCGGCAGGTGGCGAACGAACAGGGACCTCAGGAGGCGATACTCAAAGAGCTGAGCAGACACGAACCACGCAATCAGCAGGCAATAAGCATGGAGCTCAGCAGTGACGAATCATGCTGCTCAACTGGCAATATTCAAGCAGGTGAGCCGACAGGAATCACGCACCTCAGCTGGCAATTGTCAAGCAGATGAGCCGACAGGAATCACGCAGCTCAGATGGCAATTGTCATGCAGATGAGCCGGCAGGAATCACGCAGCTCAGCAGGCCCTGATCACGTGACTCTGCAGGCACTGATCACGTGGCTGATCAAGTACAGATCACGTGACTGAGCATGCACTGATCACGTGGCTATCATGCACTGATGACGTGACTGCGCATGCACTGATGACGTGGCTGATCAGGCACTGATCACATGGCTCATCATGCACTGATCACCTGTTTATCAGGCAATGATCAGTGACTGACAGGCGCTGATCATGGGACTGTGCACGCACTGATCACGTGGCTATCATGCACTGATCACGTGACTGCGCATGCACTGATGACGTGGCTGTTCGGGCACTGATCACGTGTTTATCAGGCAGTGATCAGTGACTGACAGGCGCTGATCAGGGGACTGTGCACGCACTGATCAGGTGGCTGATCAGGAACTGACCACCTGACTGCGCATGCAGTGATCACGTGGCTGGTCGTTCACTGATCACGTGTTTATCATACGGTGATCACGTGACTCAGAGGCGCTGATCACGTGACTGTGCCGTCAGTGATCACGTGGCTCTGCAGGCACTGATATCGTGACTGAGCATGCACTGATCATGTGCCGGGAGCCGGGGAGGCATTCCACTCTGGACAAAGGTCATGAGGAAGGAGGCTCGGCATACGCAAATGCGGGATCGAGCCTCAGGAGTCCACCCGGATATTCTCGAGCATTTCCCCCCAAAAAACCAGAGTCTGCCTACTGTATTGCTTTGTGCTCTCACTTCTGATTTCACTGGGGGCTGTCCCCCACCACCATCTTGCTCTCTCTGTCAAAGAGTTAACTTACAGGTCCAATTCATAAAGTTCCTTGTCATTCTTCCCTTTAACTTCCAGCTGAGTCTCCATCTGGAGCGCGGAACCCACCACGCTCACTAATTATGCCTGGGCTGCTAAGACCCACTCGAGAAGGTGTCTAGGGTGAGGCACCTTTCGCTATTCGAGAGGGCGCCTGCGGCCTACGTAAGTGGTGCAAACTTCTTGTCTTGAAGTTTGATTGGTCTTCCGCATAAACCAAGCTACTCAGTCTCTTTTCTCCACCGAATTTTCCTTCTGAGTTCTCCTCATACTATTATTCTTGACATCTCTGATTAGCATATAAATAGTCGCCTAGGCCATCTCTCCTTCGAATACCCTGGATCAGTTGGGGCTGGTCCCCGGCAGGTGGCGACCGAACAGGGACCTCAGGAGGCGATACTCAAAGAGCTGAGCAGACACGAACCACGCAATCAGCAGGCAATAAGCATGGAGCTCAGCAGTGACGAATCATGCTGCTCAACTGGCAATAATCAAGCACGTGAGCAGGCAGGAATCACGCAGCTCAGCTGGCAATTGTCAAGCAGATGAGCCGGCAGGAATCACGCAGCTCAGCAGGCCCTGATCACGTGACTCTGCAGGCACTGATCACCTGGCTGATCAAGTACAGATCACGTGACTGAGCATGCACTGATCACGTGGCTATCATGCACTGATGACGTGACTGCGCATGCACTGATGACGTGGCTGATCAGGCACTGATCACATGGCTCATCATGCACTGATCACCTGTTTATCAGGCAATGATCAGTGACTGACAGGCGCTGATCATGGGACTGTGCACGCACTGATCACGTGGCTATCATGCACTGATCACGTGACTGCGCATGCACTGATGACGTGGCTGTTCGGGCACTGATCACGTGTTTATCAGGCAGTGATCAGTGACTGACAGGCGCTGATCAGGGGACTGTGCACGCACTGATCAGGTGGCTGATCAGGAACTGACCACCTGACTGCGCATGCAGTGATCACGTGGCTGGTCGTTCACTGATCACGTGTTTATCATACGGTGATCACGTGACTGAGAGGCGCTGATCACGTGACTGTGCCGTCAGTGATCACGTGGCTGTGCAGGCACTGATATCGTGACTGAGCATGCACTGATCATGTGCCGGGAGCCGGGGAGGCATTCCACTCTGGACAAAGGTCATGAGGAAGGAGGCTCGGCATACGCAAATGCGGGATCGAGCCTCAGGAGTCCACCCGGATATTCTCGAGCATCTCCCCCCCAAAAAAACCAGAGTCTGCCTACTGTATTGCTTTGTGCTCTCACTTCTGATTTCACTGGGGTCTGTCCCCCACCACCATCTCGCTCTCTCTGTCAAAGAGTTATCTTACAGCTCCAATTCATAAAGTTCCTTGTCATTCTTCCCTTTAACTTCCAGCTGAGTCTCCATCTGGAGCGCGGAACCCACCACGCTCACTAATTATGCCTGGGCTGCTAAGACCCACTCGAGAAGGTGTCTAGGGTGAGGCACCTTTCGCTATTCGAGAGGGCGCCTGCGGCCTACGTAAGTGGTGCAAACTTCTTGTCTTGAAGTTTGATTGGTCTTCCGCGTAAACCAAGCTACTCAGTCTCTTTTCTCCACCGAATTTTCCTTCTGAGCTCTCCTCATACTATTATTCTTGACATCTCTGATTAGCATATAAATAGTCGCCTAGGCCATCTCTCCTTCGAATACCCTGGATCAGTTGGGGCTGGTCCCCGGCAGGTGGCGACCGAACAGGGACCTCAGGAGGCGATCCTCAAAGAGCTCAGCAGACACGAACCACGCAATCAGCAGGCAATAAGCATGGAGCTCAGCAGTGACGAATCATGCTGCTCAACTGGCAATAATCAAGCACGTGAGCAGGCAGGAATCACGCAGCTCAGCTGGCAATTGTCAAGCAGATGAGCCGGCAGGAATCACGCAGCTCAGCAGGCCCTGATCACGTGACTCTGCAGGCACTGATCACCTGGCTGATCAAGTACAGATCACGTGACTGAGCATGCACTGATCACGTGGCTATCATGCACAGATGACGTGACTGCGCATGCACTGATGACGTGGCTGATCAGGCACTGATCACATGGCTCATCATGCACTGATCACGTGTTTATCAGGCAATGATCAGTGACTGACAGGCGCTGATCATGGGACTGTGCACGCACTGATCAGGTGGCTATCATGCACTGATCACGTGACTGCGCATGCACTGATGACGTGGCTGTTCGGGCACTGATCACGTGTTTATCAGGCAGTGATCAGTGACTGACAGGCGCTGATCAGGGGACTGTGCACGCACTGATCAGGTGGCTGATCAGGAACTGACCACCTGACTGCGCATGCAGTGAACACGTGGCTGGTCGTTCACTGATCACGTGTTTATCATACGGTGATCACGTGACTGAGAGGCGCTGATCACGTGACTGTGCCGTCAGTGATCACGTGGCTGAGCAGGCACTGATATCGTGACTGAGCATGCACTGATCATGTGCCGGGAGCCGGGGAGGCATTCCACTCTGGACAAAGGTCATGAGGAAGGAGGCTCGGCATACGCAAATGCGGGATCCAGCCTCAGGAGTCCACCCGGATATTCTCGAGCATCTCCCCCCCAAAAAAACCAGAGTCTGCCTACTGTATTGCTTTGTGCTCTCACTTCTGATTTCACTGGGGGCTGTCCCCCACCACCATCTCGCTCTCTCTGTCAAAGAGTTATCTTACAGCTCCAATTCATAAAGTTCCTTGTCATTCTTCCCTTTAACTTCCAGCTGAGTCTCCATCTGGAGCTCGGAACCCACCACGCTCACTAATTATGCCTGGGCTGCTAAGACCCACTCGAGAAGGTGTCTAGGGTGAGGCACCTTTCGCTATTCGAGAGGGCGCCTGCGGCCTACGTAAGTGGTGCAAACTTCTTGTCTTGAAGTTTGATTGGTCTTCCGCGTAAACCAAGCTACTCAGTCTCTTTTCTCCACCGAATTTTCCTACTGAGCTCTCCTCATACTATTATTCTTGACATCTCTGATTAGCATATAAATAGTCGCCTAGGCCATCTCTCCTTCGAATACCCTGGATCAGTTGGGGCTGGTCCCCGGCAGGTTGCGACCGAACAGGGACCTCAGGAGGCGATACTCAAAGAGCTGAGCAGACACGAACCACGCAATCAGCAGGCAATAAGCATGGAGCTCAGCAGTGACGAATCATGCTGCTCAACTGGCAATAATCAAGCACGTGACCAGGCAGGAATCACGCAGCTCAGCTGGCAATTGTCAAGCAGATGAGCCGACAGGAATCACGCAGCTCAGATGGCAATTGTCATGCAGATGAGCCGGCAGGAATCACGCAGCTCAGCAGGCCCTGATCACGTGACTCTGCAGGCACTGATCACCTGGCTGATCAAGTCCAGATCACGTGACTGAGCATGCACTGATCACGTGGCTATCATGCACAGATGACGTGACTGCGCATGCACTGATGACGTGGCTGATCAGGCACTGATCACATGGCTCATCATGCACTGATCACGTGTTTATCAGGCAATGATCAGTGACTGACAGGCGCTGATCATGGGACTGTGCACGCACTGATCACGTGGCTATCATGCACTGATCACGTGACTGCGCATGCACTGATGACGTGGCTGTTCGGGCACTGATCACGTGTTTATCAGGCAGTGATCAGTGACTGACAGGCGCTGATCAGGGGACTGTGCACGCACTGATCAGGTGGCTGATCAGGAACTGACCACCTGACTGCGCATGCAGTGATCACGTGGCTGGTCGTTCACTGATCACGTGTTTATCATACGGTGATCACGTGACTGAGAGGCGCTGATCACGTGACTGTGCCGTCAGTGATCACGTGGCTGAGCAGGCACTGATATCGTGACTGAGCATGCACTGATCATGTGCCGGGAGCCGGGGAGGCATTCCACTCTGGACAAAGGTCATGAGGAAGGAGGCTCGGCATACGCAAATGCGGGATCGAGCCTCAGGAGTCCACCCGGATATTCTCGAGCATCTCCCCACCAAAAAAACCAGAGTCTGCCTACTGTATTGCTTTGTGCTCTCACCTCTGATTTCACTGGGGGCTGTCCCCCACCACCATCTCGCTCTCTCTGTCAAAGAGTTAACTTACAGCTCCAATTCATAAAGTTCCTTGTCATTCTTCCCTTTAACTTCCAGCTGAGTCTCCATCTGGAGCGCGGAACCCACCACGCTCACTAATTATGCCTGGGCTGCTAAGACACACTCGAGAAGGTGTCTAGGGTGAGGCACCTTTCGCTATTCGAGAGGGCGCCTGCGGCCTACGTAAGTGGTGCAAACTTCTTGTCTTGAAGTTTGATTGGTCTTCCGCGTAAACCAAGCTACTCAGTCTCTTTTCTCCACCGAATTTTCCTACTGAGCTCTCCTCATAATATTATTCTTGACATCTCTGATTAGCATATAAATACTCGCCTAGGCCATCTCTCCTTCGAATACCCTGGATCAGTTGGGGCTGGTCCCCGGCAGGTGGCGACCGAACAGGGACCTCAGGAGGCAATTCTCAAAGAGCTGAGCAGACACGAACCACGCAATCAGCAGGCAATAAGCATGGAGCTCAGCAGTGACGAATCATGCTGCTCAACTGGCAATAATCAAGCACGTGACCAGGCAGGAATCACGCAGCTCAGCTGGCAATTGTCAAGCAGATGAGCCGACAGGAATCACGCAGCTCAGATGGCAATTGTCATGCAGATGAGCCGGCAGGAATCACGCAGCTCAGCAGGCCCTGATCACGTGACTCTGCAGGCACTGATCACCTGGCTGATCAAGTCCAGATCACGTGACTGAGCATGCACTGATCACGTGGCTATCATGCACTGATGACGTGACTGCGCATGCACTGATGACGTGGCTGATCAGGCACTGATCACATGGCTCATCATGCACTGATCACGTGTTTATCAGGCAATGATCAGTGACTGACAGGCGCTGATCATGGGACTGTGCACGCACTGATCACGTGGCTATCATGCACTGATCACGTGACTGCGCATGCACTGATGACGTGGCTGTTCGGGCACTGATCACGTGTTTATCAGGCAGTGATCAGTGACTGACAGGCGCTGATCAGGGGACTGTGCACGCACTGATCAGGTGGCTGATCAGGAACTGACCACCTGACTGCGCATGCAGTGATCACGTGGCTGGTCGTTCACTGATCACGTGTTTATCATACGGTGATCACGTGACTGAGAGGCGCTGATCACGTGACTGTGCCGTCAGTGATCACGTGGCTGAGCAGGCACTGATATCGTGACTGAGCATGCACTGATCATGTGCCGGGAGCCGGGGAGGCATTCCACTCTGGACAAAGGTCATGAGGAAGGAGGCTCGGCATACGCAAATGCGGGATCGAGCCTCAGGAGTCCACCCGGATATTCTCGAGCATCTCCCCCAAAAAAACCAGAGTCTGCCTACTGTATTGCTTTGTGCTCTCACTTCTGATTTCACTGGGGGCTGTCCCCCACCACCATCTCGCTCTCTCTGTCAAAGAGTTATCTTACAGCTCCAATTCATAAAGTTCCTTGTCATTCTTCCCTTTAACTTCCAGCTGAGTCTCCATCTGGAGCTCGGAACCCACCACGCTCACTAATTATGCCTGGGCTGCTAAGACCCACTCGAGAAGGTGTCTAGGGTGAGGCACCTTTCGCTATTCGAGAGGGCGCCTGCGGCCTACGTAAGTGGTGCAAACTTCTTGTCTTGAAGTTTGATTGGTCTTCCGCGTAAACCAAGCTACTCAGTCTCTTTTCTCCACCGAATTTTCCTACTGAGCTCTCCTCATACTATTATTCTTGACATCTCTGATTAGCATATAAATAGTCGCCTAGGCCATCTCTCCTTCGAATACCCTGGATCAGTTGGGGCTGGTCCCCGGCAGGTGGCGACCGAACAGGGACCTCAGGAGGCGATACTCAAAGAGCTGAGCAGACACGAACCACGCAATCAGCAGGCAATAAGCATGGAGCTCAGCAGTGACGAATCATGCTGCTCAACTGGCAATAATCAAGCACGTGACCAGGCAGGAATCACGCAGCTCAGCTGGCAATTTTCAAGCAGATGAGCCGACAGGAATCACGCAGCTCAGATGGCAATTGTCATGCAGATGAGCCGGCAGGAATCACGCAGCTCAGCAGGCCCTGATCACGTGACTCTGCAGGCACTGATCACCTGGCTGATCAAGTACAGATCACGTGACTGAGCATGCACTGATCACGTGGCTATCATGCACTGATGACGTGACTGCGCATGCACTGATGACGTGGCTGATCAGGCACTGATCACATGGCTCATCATGCACTGATCACGTGTTTATCAGGCAATGATCAGTGACTGACAGGCGCTGATCATGGGACTGTGCACGCACTGATCACGTGGCTATCATGCACTGATCACGTGACTGCGCATGCACTGATGACGTGGCTGTTCGGGCACTGATCACGTGTTTATCAGGCAGTGATCAGTGACTGACAGGCGCTGATCAGGGGACTGTGCACGCACTGATCAGGTGGCTGATCAGGAACTGACCACCTGACTGCGCATGCAGTGATCACGTGGCTGGTCGTTCACTGATCACGTGTTTATCATACGGTGATCACGTGACTGAGAGGCGCTGATCACGTGACTGTGCCGTCAGTGATCACGTGGCTGAGCAGGCACTGATATCGTGACTGAGCATGCACTGATCATGTGCCGGGAGCCGGGGAGGCATTCCACTCTGGACAAAGGTCATGAGGAAGGAGGCTCGGCATACGCAAATGCGGGATCGAGCCTCAGGAGTCCACCCGGATATTCTCGAGCATCTCCCCCCAAAAAACCCAGAGTCTGCCTACTGTATTGCTTTGTGCTCTCACCTCTGATTTCACTGGGGTCTGTCCCCCACCACCATCTCGCTCTCTCTGTCAAAGAGTTAACTTACAGCTCCAATTCATAAAGTTCCTTGTCATTCTTCCCTTTAACTTCCAGCTGAGTTTCCATCTGGAGCGCAGAACCCACCACGCTCACTAATTATGCCTGGGCTGCTAAGACCCAGTCGAGAAGGTGTCTAGGGTGAGGCACCTTTCGCTATTCGAGAGGGCGCCTGCGGCCTACGTAAGTGGTGCAAACTTCTTGTCTTGAAGTTTGATTGGTCTTCCGCGTAAACCAAGCTACTCAGTCTCTTTTCTCCACCGAATTTTCCTACTGAGCTCTCCTCATACTGTTATTCTTGACATCTCTGATTAGCATATAAATAGTCGCCTAGGCCATCTCTCCTTCGAGTACCCTGGATCAGTTGGGGCTGGTCCCCGGCAGGTGGCGACCGAACAGGGACCTCAGGAGGCGATACTCAAAGAGCTGAGCAGACACGAACCACGCAATCAGCAGGCAATAAGCATGGAGCTCAGCAGTGACGAATCATGCTGCTCAACTGGCAATAATCAAGCACGTGACCAGGCAGGAATCACGCAGCTCAGCTGGCAATTGTCAAGCAGATGAGCCGACAGGAATCACGCAGCTCAGATGGCAATTGTCATGCAGATGAGCCGGCAGGAATCAGGCAGCTCAGCAGGCCCTGATCACGTGACTCTGCAGGCACTGATCACCTGGCTGATCAAGTCCAGATCACGTGACTGAGCATGCACTGATCACGTGGCTATCATGCACTGATGACGTGACTGCGCATGCACTGATGACGTGGCTGATCAGGCACTGATCACATGGCTCATCATGCACTGATCACGTGTTTATCAGGCAATGATCAGTGACTGACAGGCGCTGATCATGGGACTGTGCACGCACTGATCACGTGGCTATCATGCACTGATCACGTGACTGCGCCTGCACTGATGACGTGGCTGTTTGGGCACTGATCACGTGTTTATCAGGCAGTGATCAGTGACTGACAGGCGCTGATCAGGGGACTGTGCACGCACTGATCAGGTGGCTGATCAGGAACTGACCACCTGACTGCGCATGCAGTGATCACGTGGCTGGTCGTTCACTGATCACGTGTTTATCATACGGTGATCACGTGACTGAGAGGCGCTGATCACGTTACTGTGCCGTCAGTGATCACGTGGCTGAGCAGGCACTGATATCGTGACTGAGCATGCACTGATCATGTGCCGGGAGCCGGGGAGGCATTCCACTCTGGACAAAGGTCATGAGGAAGGAGGCTCGGAATACGCAAATGCGGGATCGAGCTTCAGGAGTCCACCCGGATATTCTCGAGCATCTCCCCCAAAAAAACCAGAGTCTGCCTACTGTATTGCTTTGTGCTCTCACCTCTGATTTCACTGGGGGCTGTCCCCCACCACCATCTCGCTCTCTCTGTCAAAGAGTTAACTTACAGCTCCAATTCATAAAGTTCCTTGTCATTCTTCCCTTTAACTTCCAGCTGAGTCTCCATCTGGAGCGCGGAACCCACCACGCTCACTAATTATGCCTGGGCTGCTAAGACCCACTCGAGAAGGTGTCTAGGGTGAGGCACCTTTCCCTATTCGAGAGGGCGCCTGCGGCCTACGTAAGTGGTGCAAACTTCTTGTCTTGAAGTTTGATTGGTCTTCCGCGTAAACCAAGCTACTCAGTCTCTTTTCTCCACCGAATTTTCCTACTGAGCTCTCCTCATACTATTATTCTTGACATCTCTGATTAGCATATAAATAGTCGCCTAGGCCATCTCTCCTTCGAATACCCTGGATCAGTTGGGGCTGGTCCCCGGCAGGTGGCGACCGAACAGGGACCTCAGGAGGCGATACTCAAAGAGCTGAGCAGACACGAACCACGCAATCAGCAGGCAATAAGCATGGAGCTCAGCAGTGACGAATCATGCTGCTCAACTGGCAATAATCAAGCACGTGACCAGGCAGGAATCACGCAGCTCAGCTGGCAATTGTCAAGCAGATGAGCCGACAGGAATCACGCAGCTCAGATGGCAATTGTCATGCAGATGAGCCGGCAGGAATCACGCAGCTCAGCAGGCCCTGATCACGTGACTCTGCAGGCACTGATCACCTGGCTGATCAAGTCCAGATCACGTGACTGAGCATGCACTGATCACGTGGCTATCATGCACTGATGACGTGACTGCGCATGCACTGATGACGTGGCTGATCAGGCACTGATCACATGGCTCATCATGCACTGATCACGTGTTTATCAGGCAATGATCAGTGACTGACAGGCGCTGATCATGGGACTGTGCACGCACTGATCACGTGGCTATCATGCACTGATCACGTGACTGCGCATGCACTGATGACGTGGCTGTTCGGGCACTGATCACGTGTTTATCAGGCAGTGATCAGTGACTGACAGGCGCTGATCAGGGGACTGTGCACGCACTGATCAGGTGGCTGATCAGGAACTGACCACCTGACTGCGCATGCAGTGATCACGTGGCTGGTCGTTCACTGATCACGTGTTTATCATACGGTGATCACGTGACTGAGAGGCGCTGATCACATGACTGTGCCGTCAGTGATCACGTGGCTGAGCAGGCACTGATATCGTGACTGAGCATGCACTGATCATGTGCCGGGAGCCGGGGAGGCATTCCACTCTGGACAAAGGTCATGAGGAAGGAGGCTCGGCATACGCAAATGCGGGATCGAGCCTCAGGAGTCCACCCGGATATTCTCGAGCATCTCCCCCAAAAAAACCAGAGTCTGCCTACTGTATTGCTTTGTGCTCTCACCTCTGATTTCACTGGGGGCTGTCCCCCACCACCATCTCGCTCTCTCTGTCAAAGAGTTAACTTACAGCTCCAATTCATAAAGTTCCTTGTCATTCTTCCCTTTAACTTCCAGCTGAGTCTCCATCTGGAGCGCGGAACCCACCACGCTCACTAATTATGCCTGGGCTGCTAAGACCCAGTCGAGAAGGTGTCTAGGGTGAGGCACCTTTCGCTATTCGAGAGGGCGCCTGCGGCCTACGTAAGTGGTGCAAACTTCTTGTCTTGAAGTTTGATTGGTCTTCCGCGTAAACCAAGCTACTCAGTCTCTTTTCTCCACCGAATTTTCCTACTGAGCTCTCCTCATACTGTTATTCTTGACATCTCTGATTAGCATATAAATAGTCGCCTAGGCCATCTCTCCTTCGAGTACCCTGGATCAGTTGGGGCTGGTCCCCGGCAGGTGGCGACCGAACAGGGACCTCAGGAGGCGATACTCAAAGAGCTGAGCAGACACGAACCACGCAATCAGCAGGCAATAAGCATGGAGCTCAGCAGTGACGAATCATGCTGCTCAACTGGCAATAATCAAGCACGTGACCAGGCAGGAATCACGCAGCTCAGCTGGCAATTGTCAAGCAGATGAGCCGACAGGAATCACGCAGCTCAGATGGCAATTGTCATGCAGATGAGCCGGCAGGAATCAGGCAGCTCAGCAGGCCCTGATCACGTGACTCTGCAGGCACTGATCACCTGGCTGATCAAGTCCAGATCACGTGACTGAGCATGCACTGATCACGTGGCTATCATGCACTGATGACGTGACTGCGCATGCACTGATGACGTGGCTGATCAGGCACTGATCACATGGCTCATCATGCACTGATCACGTGTTTATCAGGCAATGATCAGTGACTGACAGGCGCTGATCATGGGACTGTGCACGCACTGATCACGTGGCTATCATGCACTGATCACGTGACTGCGCCTGCACTGATGACGTGGCTGTTCGGGCACTGATCACGTGTTTATCAGGCAGTGATCAGTGACTGACAGGCGCTGATCAGGGGACTGTGCACGCACTGATCAGGTGGCTGATCAGGAACTGACCACCTGACTGCGCATGCAGTGATCACGTGGCTGGTCGTTCACTGATCACGTGTTTATCATACGGTGATCACGTGACTGAGAGGCGCTGATCACGTTACTGTGCCGTCAGTGATCACGTGGCTGAGCAGGCACTGATATCGTGACTGAGCATGCACTGATCATGTGCCGGGAGCCGGGGAGGCATTCCACTCTGGACAAAGGTCATGAGGAAGGAGGCTCGGCATACGCAAATGCGGGATCGAGCTTCAGGAGTCCACCCGGATATTCTCGAGCATCTCCCCCCCAAAAAAACCAGAGTCTGCCTACTGTATTGCTTTGTGCTCTCACCTCTGATTTCACTGGGGGCTGTCCCCCACCACCATCTCGCTCTCTCTGTCAAAGAGTTAACTTACAGCTCCAATTCATAAAGTTCCTTGTCATTCTTCCCTTTAACTTCCAGCTGAGTCTCCATCTGGAGCGCGGAACCCACCACGCTCACTAATTATGCCTGGGCTGCTAAAACCCACTCGAGAAGGTGTCTAGGGTGAGGCACCTTTCGCTATTCGAGAGGGCGCCTGCGGCCTACGTAAGTGGTGCAAACTTCTTGTCTTGAAGTTTGATTGGTCTTCCGCGTAAACCAAGCTACTCAGTCTCTTTTCTCCACCGAATTTTCCTACTGAGCTCTCCTCATACTATTATTCTTGACATCTCTGATTAGCATATAAATAGTCGCCTAGGCCATCTCTCCTTCGAATACCCTGGATCAGTTGGGGCTGGTCCCCGGCAGGTGGCAACCGAACAGGGACCTCAGGAGGCGATACTCAAAGAGCTGAGCAGACACGAACCACGCAATCAGCAGGCAATAAGCATGGAGCTCAGCAGTGACGAATCATGCTGCTCAACTGGCAATAATCAAGCACGTGACCAGGCAGGAATCACGCAGCTCAGCTGGCAATTGTCAAGCAGATGAGCCGACAGGAATCACGCAGCTCAGATGGCAATTGTCATGCAGATGAGCCGGCAGGAATCACGCAGCTCAGCAGGCCCTGATCACGTGACTCTGCAGGCACTGATCACCTGGCTGATCAAGTCCAGATCACGTGACTGAGCATGCACTGATCACGTGGCTATCATGCACTGATGACGTGACTGCGCATGCACTGATGACGTGGCTGATCAGGCACTGATCACATGGCTCATCATGCACTGATCACGTGTTTATCAGGCAATGATCAGTGACTGACAGGCGCTGATCATGGGACTGTGCACGCACTGATCACGTGGCTATCATGCACTGATCACGTGACTGCGCATGCACTGATGACGTGGCTGTTCGGGCACTGATCACGTGTTTATCAGGCAGTGATCAGTGACTGACAGGCGCTGATCAGGGGACTGTGCACGCACTGATCAGGTGGCTGATCAGGAACTGACCACCTGACTGCGCATGCAGTGATCACGTGGCTGGTCGTTCACTGATCACGTGTTTATCATACGGTGATCACGTGACTGAGAGGCGCTGATCACGTGACTGTGCCGTCAGTGATCACGTGGCTGAGCAGGCACTGATATCGTGACTGAGCATGCACTGATCATGTGCCGGGAGCCGGGGAGGCATTCCACTCTGGACAAAGGTCATGAGGAAGGAGGCTCGGCATACGCAAATGCGGGATCGAGCCTCAGGAGTCCACCCGGATATTTTCGAGCATCTCCCCCCAAAAAAACCAGAGTCTGCCTACTGTATTGCTTTGTGCTCTCACTTCTGATTTCACTGGGGGCTGTCCCCCACCACCATCTCGCTCTCTCTGTCAAAGAGTTATCTTACAGCTCCAATTCATAAAGTTCCTTGTCATTCTTCCCTTTAACTTCCAGCTGAGTCTCCATCTGGAGCGCGGAACCCACCACGCTCACTAATTATGCCTGGGCTGCTAAGACCCACTCGAGAAGGTGTCTAGGGTGAGGCACCTTTCGCTATTCGAGAGGGCGCCTGCGGCCTACGTAAGTGGTGCAAACTTCTTGTCTTGAAGTTTGATTGGTCTTCCGCGTAAACCAAGCTACTCAGTCTCTTTTCTCCACCGAATTTTCCTACTGAGCTCTCCTCATACTGTTATTCTTGACATCTCTGATTAGCATATAAATAGTCGCCTAGGCCATCTCTCCTTCGAGTACCCTGGATCAGTTGGGGCTGGTCCCCGGCAGGTGGCGACCGAACAGGGACCTCAGGAGGCGATACTCAAAGAGCTGAGCAGACACGAACCACGCAATCAGCAGGCAATAAGCATGGAGCTCAGCAGTGACGAATCATGCTGCTCAACTGGCAATAATCAAGCACGTGACCAGGCAGGAATCACGCAGCTCAGCTGGCAATTGTCAAGCAGATGAGCCGACAGGAATCACGCAGCTCAGATGGCAATTGTCATGCAGATGAGCCGGCAGGAATCACGCAGCTCAGCAGGCCCTGATCACGTGACTCTGCAGGCACTGATCACCTGGCTGATCAAGTACAGATCACGTGACTGAGCATGCACTGATCACGTGGCTATCATGCACTGATGACGTGACTGCGCATGCACTGATGACGTGGCTGATCAGGCACTGATCACATGGCTCATCATGCACTGATCACCTGTTTATCAGGCAATGATCAGTGACTGACAGGCGCTGATCATGGGACTGTGCACGCACTGATCACGTGGCTATCATGCACTGATCACGTGACTGCGCCTGCACTGATGACGTGGCTGTTCGGGCACTGATCACGTGTTTATCAGGCAGTGATCAGTGACTGACAGGCGCTGATCAGGGGACTGTGCACGCACTGATCAGGTGGCTGATCAGGAACTGACCACCTGACTGCGCATGCAGTGATCACGTGGCTGGTCGTTCACTGATCACGTGTTTATCATACGGTGATCACGTGACTGAGAGGCGCTGATCACGTGACTGTGCCGTCAGTGATCACGTGGCTGAGCAGGCACTGATATCGTGACTGAGCATGCACTGATCATGTGCCGGGAGCCGGGGAGGCATTCCACTCTGGACAAAGGTCATGAGGAAGGAGGCTCGGCATACGCAAATGCGGGATCGAGCCTCAGGAGTCCACCCGGATATTCTCGAGCATCTCCCCCCCAAAAAAACCAGAGTCTGCCTACTGTATTGCTTTGTGCTCTCACCTCTGATTTCACCGGGGGCTGTCCCCCACCACCATCTCGCTCTCTCTGTCAAAGAGTTAACTTACAGCTCCAATTCATAAAGTTCCTTGTCATTCTTCCCTTTAACTTCCAGCTGAGTCTCCATCTGGAGCGCGGAACCCACCATGCTCACTAATTATGCCTGGGCTGCTAAGACCCACTCGAGAAGGTGTCTAGGGTGAGGCACCTTTCGCTATTCAAGAGGGCGCCTGCGGCCTACGTAAGTGGTGCAAACTTCTTGTCTTGAAGTTTGATTGGTCTTCCGCGTAAACCAAGCTACTCAGTCTCTTTTCTCCACCGAATTTTCCTACTGAGCTCTCCTCATACTATTATTCTTGACATCTCTGATTAGCATATAAATAGTCGCCTAGGCCATCTCTCCTTCGAATACCCTGGATCAGTTGGGGCTGGTCCCCGGCAGGTGGCGACCGAACAGGGACCTCAGGAGGCGATACTCAAAGAGCTGAGCAGACACGAACCACGCAATCAGCAGGCAATAAGCATGGAGCTCAGCAGTAACGAATCATGCTGCTCAACTGGCAATAATCAAGCACGTGACCAGGCAGGAATCACGCAGCTCAGCTGGCAATTGTCAAGCAGATGAGCCGACTGTCATGCAGATGAGCCGGCAGGAATCACGCAGCTCAGCAGGCCCTGATCACGTGACTCTGCAGGCACTGATCACGTGGCTGATCAAGTCCAGTTCACGTGACTGCGCATGCACTGATCACGTGGCTATCATGCACTGATGACGTGACTGCGCATGCACTGATGACGTGGCTGATCAGGCACTGATCACATGGCTCATCATGCACTGATCACGTGTTTATCAGGCAATGATCAGTGACTTACAGGCGCTGATCATGGGACTGTGCACGCACTGATCACGTGGCTATCATGCACTGATCACGTGACTGCGCATGCACTGATGACGTGGCTGTTCGGGCACTGATCACGTGTTTATCAGGCAGTGATCAGTGACTGACAGGCGCTGATCAGGGGACTGTGCACGCACTGATCAGGTGGCTGATCAGGAACTGACCACCTGACTGCGCATGCAGTGATCACGTGGCTGGTCGTTCACTGATCACGTGTTTATCATACGGTGATCACGTGACTGAGAGGCGCTGATCACGTGACTGTGCCGTCAGTGATCACGTGGCTGAGCAGGCACTGATATCGTGACTGAGCATGCACTGATCATGTGCCGGGAGCCGGGGAGGCATTCCACTCTGGACAAAGGTCATGAGGAAGGAGGCTCGGCATACGCAAATGCGGGATCGAGCCTCAGGAGTCCACCCGGATATTCTCGAGCATCTCCCCCCAAAAAAACCAGAGTCTGCCTACTGTATTGCTTTGTGCTCTCACCTCTGATTTCACTGGGGGCTGTCCCCCACCACCATCTCGCTCTCTCTGTCAAAGAGTTAACTTACAGCTCCAATTCATAAAGTTCCTTGTCATTCTTCCCTTTAACTTCCAGCTGAGTCTCCATCTGGAGCGCGGAACCCACCATGCTCACTAATTATGCCTGGGCTGCTAAGACCCACTCGAGAAGGTGTCTAGGGTGAGGCACCTTTCGCTATTCGAGAGGGCGCCTGCGGCCTACGTAAGTGGTGCAAACTTCTTGTCTTGAAGTTTGATTGGTCTTCCGCGTAAACCAAGCTACTCAGTCTCTTTTCTCCACCGAATTTTCCTACTGAGCTCTCCTCATACTATTATTCTTGACATCTCTGATTAGCATATAAATAGTCGCCTAGGCCATCTCTCCTTCGAATACCCTGGATCAGTTGGGGCTGGTCCCCGGCAGGTGGCGACCGAACAGGGACCTCAGGAGGCGATACTCAAAGAGCTGAGCAGACACGAACCACGCAATCAGCAGGCAATAAGCATGGAGCTCAGCAGTGACGAATCATGCTGCTCAACTGGCAATAATCAAGCACGTGACCAGGCAGGAATCACGCAGCTCAGCTGGCAATTGTCAAGCAGATGAGCCGAAAGGAATCACGCAGCTCAGATGGCAATTGTCATGCAGATGAGCCGGCAGGAATCACGCAGCTCAGCAGGCCCTGATCACGTGACTCTGCAGGCACTGATCACCTGGCTGATCAAGTCCAGATCACGTGACTGAGCATGCACTGATCACGTGGCTATCATGCACTGATGACGTGACTGCGCATGCACTGATGACGTGGCTGATCAGGCACTGATCACATGGCTCATCATGCACTGATCACGTGTTTATCAGGCAATGATCAGTGACTGACAGGCGCTGATCATGGGACTGTGCACGCACTGATCACGTGGCTATCATGCACTGATCACGTGACTGCGCCTGCACTGATGACGTGGCTGTTCGGGCACTGATCACGTGTTTATCAGGCAGTGATCAGTGACTGACAGGCGCTGATCAGGGGACTGTGCACGCACTGATCAGGTGGCTGATCAGGAACTGACCACCTGACTGCGCATGCAGTGATCACGTGGCTGGTCGTTCACTGATCACGTGTTTATCATACGGTGATCACGTGACTGAGAGGCGCTGATCACGTGACTGTGCCGTCAGTGATCACGTGGCTGAGCAGGCACTGATATCGTGACTGAGCATGCACTGATCATGTGCCGGGAGCCGGGGAGGCATTCCACTCTGGACAAAGGTCATGAGGAAGGAGGCTCGGCATACGCAAATGCGGGATCGAGCCTCAGGAGTCCACCCGGATATTCTCGAGCATCTCCCCCCCAAAAAAACCAGAGTCTGCCTACTGTATTGCTTTGTGCTCTCACCTCTGATTTCACCGGGGGCTGTCCCCCACCACCATCTCGCTCTCTCTGTCAAAGAGTTAACTTACAGCTCCAATTCATAAAGTTCCTTGTCATTCTTCCCTTTAACTTCCAGCTGAGTCTCCATCTGGAGCGCGGAACCCACCATGCTCACTAATTATGCCTGGGCTGCTAAGACCCACTCGAGAAGGTGTCTAGGGTGAGGCACCTTTCGCTATTCAAGAGGGCGCCTGCGGCCTACGTAAGTGGTGCAAACTTCTTGTCTTGAAGTTTGATTGGTCTTCCGCGTAAACCAAGCTACTCAGTCTCTTTTCTCCACCGAATTTTCCTACTGAGCTCTCCTCATACTATTATTCTTGACATCTCTGATTAGCATATAAATAGTCGCCTAGGCCATCTCTCCTTCGAATACCCTGGATCAGTTGGGGCTGGTCCCCGGCAGGTGGCAACCGAACAGGGACCTCAGGAGGCGATACTCAAAGAGCTGAGCAGACACGAACCACGCAATCAGCAGGCAATAAGCATGGAGCTCAGCAGTGACGAATCATGCTGCTCAACTGGCAATAATCAAGCACGTGACCAGGCAGGAATCACGCAGCTCAGCTGGCAATTGTCAAGCAGATGAGCCGACAGGAATCACGCAGCTCAGATGGCAATTGTCATGCAGATGAGCCGGCAGGAATCACGCAGCTCAGCAGGCCCTGATCACGTGATTCTGCAGGCACTGATCACCTGGCTGATCAAGTACAATTCACGTGACTGAGCATGCACTGATCACGTGGCTATCATGCACTGATGACGTGACTGCGCATGCACTGATGACGTGGCTGATCAGGCACTGATCACATGGCTCATCATGCACTGATCACGTGTTTATCAGGCAATGATCAGTGACTGACAGGCGCTGATCATGGGACTGTGCACGCACTGATCACGTGGCTATCATGCACTGATCACGTGACTGCGCATGCACTGATGACGTGGCTGTTCGGGCACTGATCACGTGTTTATCAGGCAGTGATCAGTGACTGACAGGCGCTGATCAGGGGACTGTGCACGCACTGATCAGGTGGCTGATCAGGAACTGACCACCTGACTGTGCATGCAGTGATCAGGTGGCTGGTCGTTCACTGATCACGTGTTTATCATACGGTGATCACGTGACTGAGAGGCGCTGATCATGTGACTGTGCCGTCAGTGATCACGTGGCTGAGCAGGCACTGATATCGTGACTGAGCATGCACTGATCATGTGCCGGGAGCCGGGGAGGCATTCCACTCTGGACAAAGGTCATGAGGAAGGAGGCTCGGCATACGCAAATGCGGGATCGAGCCTCAGGAGTCCACCCGGATATTCTCGAGCATCTCCCCCAAAAAAACCAGAGTCTGCCTACTGTATTGCTTTGTGCTCTCACCTCTGATTTCACTGGGGGCTGTCCCCCACCACCATCTCGCTCTCTCTGTCAAAGAGTTAACTTACAGCTCCAATTCATAAAGTTCCTTGTCATTCTTCCCTTTAACTTCCAGCTGATTCTCCATCTGGAGCGCGGAACCCACCATGCTCACTAATTATGCCTGGGCTGCTAAGACCCACTCGAGAAGGTGTCTAGGGTGAGGCACCTTTCGCTATTCGAGAGGGCGCCTGCGGCCTACGTAAGTGGTGCAAACTTCTTGTCTTGAAGTTTGATTGGTCTTCCGCGTAAACCAAGCTACTCAGTCTCTTTTCTCCACCGAATTTTCCTACTGAGCTCTCCTCATACTATTATTCTTGACATCTCTGATTAGCATATAAATAGTCGCCTAGGCCATCTCTCCTTCGAATACCCTGGATCAGTTGGGGCTGGTCCCCGGCAGGTGGCGACCGAACAGGGACCTCAGGAGGCGATACTCAAAGAGCTGAGCAGACACGAACCACGCAATCAGCAGGCAATAAGCATGGAGCTCAGCAGTGACGAATCATGCTGCTCAACTGGCAATAATCAAGCACGTGACCAGGCAGGAATCACGCAGCTCAGCTGGCAATTGTCAAGCAGATGAGCCGACAGGAATCACGCAGCTCAGATGGCAATTGTCATGCAGATGAGCCGGCAGGAATCACGCAGCTCAGCAGGCCCTGATCACGTGACTCTGCAGGCACTGATCACGTGGCTGATCAAGTCCAGATCACGTGACTGAGCATGCACTGATCACGTGGCTATCATGCACTGATGACGTGACTGCGCATGCACTGATGACGTGGCTGATCAGGCACTGATCACATGGCTCATCATGCACTGATCACGTGTTTATCAGGCAATGATCAGTGACTGACAGGCGCTGATCATGGGACTGTGCACGCACTGATCACGTGGCTATCATGCACTGATCACGTGACTGCGCATGCACTGATGACGTGGCTGTTCGGGCACTGATCACGTGTTTATCAGGCAGTGATCAGTGACTGACAGGCGCTGATCAGGGGACTGTGCACGCACTGATCAGGTGGCTGATCAGGAACTGACCACCTGACTGCGCATGCAGTGATCACGTGGCTGGTCGTTCACTGATCACGTGTTTATCATACGGTGATCACGTGACTGAGAGGCGCTGATCACGTGACTGTGCCGTCAGTGATCACGTGGCTGAGCAGGCACTGATATCGTGACTGAGCATGCACTGATCATGTGCCGGGAGCCGGGGAGGCATTCCACTCTGGACAAAGGTCATGAGGAAGGAGGCTCGGCATACGCAAATGCGGGATCGAGCCTCAGGAGTCCACCCGGATATTCTCGAGCATCTCCCCCCAAAAAACCAGAGTCTGCCTACTGTATTGCTTTGTGCTCTCACCTCTGATTTCACTGGGGGCTGTCCCCCACCACCATCTCGCTCTCTCTGTCAAAGAGTTAACTTACAGCTCCAATTCATAAAGTTCCTTGTCATTCTTCCCTTTAACTTCCAGCTGAGTCTCCATCTGGAGCGCGGAACCCACCACGCTTACTAATTATGCCTGGGCTGCTAAGACCCACTCGAGAAGGTGTCTAGGGTGAGGCACCTTTCGCTATTCGAGAGGGCGCCTGCGGCCTACGTAAGTGGTGCAAACTTCTTGTCTTGAAGTTTGATTGGTCTTCCGCGTAAACCAAGCTACTCAGTCTCTTTTCTCCACCGAATTTTCCTACTGAGCTCTCCTCATACTATTATTCTTGACATCTCTGATTAGCATATAAATAGTCGCCTAGGCCATCTCTCCTTCGAATACCCTGGATCAGTTGGGGCTGGTCCCCGGCAGGTGGCGACCGAACAGGGACCTCAGGAGGCAATACTCAAAGAGCTGAGCAGACACGAACCACGCAATCAGCAGGCAATAAGCATGGAGCTCAGCAGTGACGAATCATGCTGCTCAACTGGCAATAATCAAGCACGTGACCAGGCAGGAATCACGCAGCTCAGCTGGCAATTGTCAAGCAGATGAGCCGACAGGAATCACGCAGCTCAGATGGCAATTGTCATGCAGATGAGCCGGCAGGAATCACGCAGCTCAGCAGGCCCTGATCACGTGACTCTGCAGGCACTGATCACGTGGCTGATCAAGTCCAGATCACGTGACTGAGCATGCACTGATCACGTGGCTATCATGCACTGATGACGTGACTGCGCATGCACTGATGACGTGGCTGATCAGGCACTGATCACATGGCTCATCATGCACTGATCACGTGTTTATCAGGCAATGATCAGTGACTGACAGGCGCTGATCATGGGACTGTGCACGCACTGATCACGTGGCTATCATGCACTGATCACGTGACTGCGCATGCACTGATGACGTGGCTGTTCGGGCACTGATCACGTGTTTATCAGGCAGTGATCAGTGACTGACAGGCGCTGATCAGGGGACTGTGCACGCACTGATCAGGTGGCTGATCAGGAACTGACCACCTGACTGCGCATGCAGTGATCACGTGGCTGGTCGTTCACTGATCACGTGTTTATCATACGGTGATCACGTGACTGAGAGGCGCTGATCACGTGACTGTGCCGTCAGTGATCACGTGGCTGAGCAGGCACTGATATCGTGACTGAGCATGCACTGATCATGTGCCGGGAGCCGGGGAGGCATTCCACTCTGGACAAAGGTCATGAGGAAGGAGGCTCGGCATACGCAAATGCGGGATCGAGCCTCAGGAGTCCACCCGGATATTCTCGAGCATCTCCCCCAAAAAAACCAGAGTCTGCCTACTGTATTGCTTTGTGCTCTCACCTCTGATTTCACTGGGGGCTGTCCCCCACCACCATCTCGCTCTCTCTGTCAAAGAGTTAACTTACAGCTCCAATTCATAAAGTTCCTTGTCATTCTTCCCTTTAACTTCCAGCTGAGTCTCCATCTGGAGCGCGGAACCCACCACGCTTACTAATTATGCCTGGGCTGCTAAGACCCACTCGAGAAGGTGTCTAGGGTGAGGCACCTTTCGCTATTCGAGAGGGCGCCTGCGGCCTACGTAAGTGGTGCAAACTTCTTGTCTTGAAGTTTGATTGGTCTTCCGCGTAAACCAAGCTACTCAGTCTCTTTTCTCCACCGAATTTTCCTACTGAGCTCTCCTCATACTATTATTCTTGACATCTCTGATTAGCATATAAATAGTCGCCTAGGCCATCTCTCCTTCGAATACCCTGGATCAGTTGGGGCTGGTCCCCGGCAGGTGGCGACCGAACAGGGACCTCAGGAGGCAATACTCAAAGAGCTGAGCAGACACGAACCACGCAATCAGCAGGCAATAAGCATGGAGCTCAGCAGTGACGAATCATGCTGCTCAACTGGCAATAATCAAGCACGTGACCAGGCAGGAATCACGCAGCTCAGCTGGCAATTGTCAAGCAGATGAGCCGACAGGAATCACGCAGCTCAGATGGCAATTGTCATGCAGATGAGCCGGCAGGAATCACGCAGCTCAGCAGGCCCTGATCACGTGACTCTGCAGGCACTGATCACGTGGCTGATCAAGTCCAGATCACGTGACTGAGCATGCACTGATCACGTGGCTATCATGCACTGATGACGTGACTGCGCATGCACTGATGACGTGGCTGATCAGGCACTGATCACATGGCTCATCATGCACTGATCACGTGTTTATCAGGCAATGATCAGTGACTGACAGGCGCTGATCATGGGACTGTGCACGCACTGATCACGTGGCTATCATGCACTGATCACGTGACTGCGCATGCACTGATGACGTGGCTGTTCGGGCACTGATCACGTGTTTATCAGGCAGTGATCAGTGACTGACAGGCGCTGATCAGGGGACTGTGCACGCACTGATCAGGTGGCTGATCAGGAACTGACCACCTGACTGCGCATGCAGTGATCACGTGGCTGGTCGTTCACTGATCACGTGTTTATCATACGGTGATCACGTGACTGAGAGGCGCTGATCACGTGACTGTGCCGTCAGTGATCACGTGGCTGAGCAGGCACTGATATCGTGACTGAGCATGCACTGATCATGTGCCGGGAGCCGGGGAGGCATTCCACTCTGGACAAAGGTCATGAGGAAGGAGGCTCGGCATACGCAAATGCGGGATCGAGCCTCAGGAGTCCACCCGGATATTCTCGAGCATCTCCCCCAAAAAAACCAGAGTCTGCCTACTGTATTGCTTTGTGCTCTCACCTCTGATTTCACTGGGGGCTGTCCCCCACCACCATCTCGCTCTCTCTGTCAAAGAGTTAACTTACAGCTCCAATTCATAAAGTTCCTTGTCATTCTTCCCTTTAACTTCCAGCTGAGTCTCCATCTGGAGCGCGGAACCCACCACGCTTACTAATTATGCCTGGGCTGCTAAGACCCACTCGAGAAGGTGTCTAGGGTGAGGCACCTTTCGCTATTCGAGAGGGCGCCTGCGGCCTACGTAAGTGGTGCAAACTTCTTGTCTTGAAGTT
Source organism: Bos javanicus (assembly GCF_032452875.1). Lineage (NCBI taxonomy): Eukaryota > Metazoa > Chordata > Mammalia > Artiodactyla > Bovidae > Bos > Bos javanicus. Next base: position 17,185 of record NW_026894119.1, on the reverse strand, counting down.
TGATTGGTCTTCCGCGTAAACCAAGCTACTCAGTCTCTTTTCTCCACCGAATTTTCCTACTGAGCTCTCCTCATACTATTATTCTTGACATCTCTGATTAGCATATAAATAGTCGCCTAGGCCATCTCTCCTTCGAATACCCTGGATCAGTTGGGGCTGGTCCCCGGCAGGTGGCGACCGAACAGGGACCTCAGGAGGCAATACTCAAAGAGCTGAGCAGACACGAACCACGCAATCAGCAGGCAATAAGCATGGAGCTCAGCAGTGACGAATCATGCTGCTCAACTGGCAATAATCAAGCACGTGACCAGGCAGGAATCACGCAGCTCAGCTGGCAATTGTCAAGCAGATGAGCCGACAGGAATCACGCAGCTCAGATGGCAATTGTCATGCAGATGAGCCGGCAGGAATCACGCAGCTCAGCAGGCCCTGATCACGTGACTCTGCAGGCACTGATCACGTGGCTGATCAAGTCCAGATCACGTGACTGAGCATGCACTGATCACGTGGCTATCATGCACTGATGACGTGACTGCGCATGCACTGATGACGTGGCTGATCAGGCACTGATCACATGGCTCATCATGCACTGATCACGTGTTTATCAGGCAATGATCAGTGACTGACAGGCGCTGATCATGGGACTGTGCACGCACTGATCACGTGGCTATCATGCACTGATCACGTGACTGCGCATGCACTGATGACGTGGCTGTTCGGGCACTGATCACGTGTTTATCAGGCAGTGATCAGTGACTGACAGGCGCTGATCAGGGGACTGTGCACGCACTGATCAGGTGGCTGATCAGGAACTGACCACCTGACTGCGCATGCAGTGATCACGTGGCTGGTCGTTCACTGATCACGTGTTTATCATACGGTGATCACGTGACTGAGAGGCGCTGATCACGTGACTGTGCCGTCAGTGATCACGTGGCTGAGCAGGCACTGATATCGTGACTGAGCATGCACTGATCATGTGCCGGGAGCCGGGGAGGCATTCCACTCTGGACAAAGGTCATGAGGAAGGAGGCTCGGCATACGCAAATGCGGGATCGAGCCTCAGGAGTCCACCCGGATATTCTCGAGCATCTCCCCCCAAAAAAACCAGAGTCTGCCTACTGTATTGCTTTGTGCTCTCACCTCTGATTTCACTGGGGGCTGTCCCCCACCACCATCTCGCTCTCTCTGTCAAAGAGTTAACTTACAGCTCCAATTCATAAAGTTCCTTGTCATTCTTCCCTTTAACTTCCAGCTGAGTCTCCATCTGGAGCGCGGAACCCACCACGCTTACTAATTATGCCTGGGCTGCTAAGACCCACTCGAGAAGGTGTCTAGGGTGAGGCACCTTTCGCTATTCGAGAGGGCGCCTGCGGCCTACGTAAGTGGTGCAAACTTCTTGTCTTGAAGTTTGATTGGTCTTCCGCGTAAACCAAGCTACTCAGTCTCTTTTCTCCACCGAATTTTCCTACTGAGCTCTCCTCATACTATTATTCTTGACATCTCTGATTAGCATATAAATAGTCGCCTAGGCCATCTCTCCTTCGAATACCCTGGATCAGTTGGGGCTGGTCCCCGGCAGGTGGCGACCGAACAGGGACCTCAGGAGGCAATACTCAAAGAGCTGAGCAGACACGAACCACGCAATCAGCAGGCAATAAGCATGGAGCTCAGCAGTGACGAATCATGCTGCTCAACTGGCAATAATCAAGCACGTGACCAGGCAGGAATCACGCAGCTCAGCTGGCAATTGTCAAGCAGATGAGCCGACAGGAATCACGCAGCTCAGATGGCAATTGTCATGCAGATGAGCCGGCAGGAATCACGCAGCTCAGCAGGCCCTGATCACGTGACTCTGCAGGCACTGATCACGTGGCTGATCAAGTCCAGATCACGTGACTGAGCATGCACTGATCACGTGGCTATCATGCACTGATGACGTGACTGCGCATGCACTGATGACGTGGCTGATCAGGCACTGATCACATGGCTCATCATGCACTGATCACGTGTTTATCAGGCAATGATCAGTGACTGACAGGCGCTGATCATGGGACTGTGCACGCACTGATCACGTGGCTATCATGCACTGATCACGTGACTGCGCATGCACTGATGACGTGGCTGTTCGGGCACTGATCACGTGTTTATCAGGCAGTGATCAGTGACTGACAGGCGCTGATCAGGGGACTGTGCACGCACTGATCAGGTGGCTGATCAGGAACTGACCACCTGACTGCGCATGCAGTGATCACGTGGCTGGTCGTTCACTGATCACGTGTTTATCATAGGGTGATCACGTGACTGAGAGGCGTGATCACGTGACTGTGCCGTCAGTGATCACGTGGCTGAGCAGGCACTGATATCGTGACTGAGCATGCACTGATCATGTGCCGGGAGCCGGGGAGGCATTCCACTCTGGACAAAGGTCATGAGGAAGAAGGCTCGGCATACGCAAATGCGGGATCGAGCCTCAGGAGTCCACCCGGATATTCTCGAGCATCGCCCCCCAAAGAAAACCAGAGTCTGCCTACTGTATTGCTTTGTGCTCTCACCTCTGATTTCACTGGGGGCTGTCCCCCACCACCATCTCGCTCTCTCTGTCAAAGAGTTAACTTACAGCTCCAATTCATAAAGTTCCTTGTCATTCTTCCCTTTAACTTCCAGCTGAGTCTCCATCTGGCGCGCGGAACCCACCACGCTTACTAATTATGCCTGGGCTGCTAAGAGCCACTCGAGAAGGTGTCTAGGGTGAGGCACCTTTCGCTATTCGAGAGGGCGCCTGCGGCCTACGTAAGTGGTGCAAACTTCTTGTCTTGAAGTTTGATTGGTCTTCCGCGTAAACCAAGCTACTCAGTCTCTTTTCTCCACCGAATTTTCCTACTGAGCTCTCCTCATACTATTATTCTTGACATCTCTGATTAGCATATAAATAGTCGCCTAGGCCATCTCTCCTTCGAATACCCTGGATCAGTTGGGGCTGGTCCCCGGCAGGTGGCGACCGAACAGGGACCTCAGGAGGCAATACTCAAAGAGCTGAGCAGACACGAACCACGCAATCAGCAGGCAATAAGCATGGAGCTCAGCAGTAACGAATCATGCTGCTCAACTGGCAATAATCAAGCACGTGACCAGGCAGGAATCACGCAGCTCAGCTGGCAATTGTCAAGCAGATGAGCCGACAGGAATCACGCAGCTCAGATGGCAATTGTCATGCAGATGAGCCGGCAGGAATCACGCAGCTCAGCAGGCCCTGATCACGTGACTCTGCAGGCACTGATCACGTGGCTGATCAAGTCCAGATCACGTGACTGAGCATGCACTGATCACGTGGCTATCATGCACTGATGACGTGACTGCGCATGCACTGATGCCGTGGCTGATCGGGCACTGATCACATGGCTCATCATGCACTGATCACGTGTTTATCAGGCAATGATCAGTGACTGTCAGGCGCTGATCATGGGACTGTGCACGCACTGATCACGTGGCTATCATGCACTGATCACGTGACTGCGCATGCACTGATGACGTGGCTGTTCGGGCACTGATCACGTGTTTATCAGGCAGTGATCAGTGACTGACAGGCGCTGATCAGGGGACTGTGCACGCACTGATCAGGTGGCTGATCAGGAACTGACCACCTGACTGCGCATGCAGTGATCACGTGGCTGGTCGTTCACTGATCATGTGTTTATCATAGGGTGATCACGTGACTGAGAGGCGCTGATCACGTGACTGTGCCGTCAGTGATCACCTGGTTGAGCAGGCACTGATATCGTGACTGATCATGCACTGATCATGTGCCGGGAGCCGGGGAGGCATTCCACTCTGGACAAAGGTCATGAGGAAGGAGGCTCGGCATACGCAAATGCGGGATCGAGCCTCAGGAGTCCACCCGGATGTTCTCGAGCATCTCCCCCCAAAAAAACCGGAGTCTGCCTACTGTATTGCTTTGTGCTCTCACCTCTGATTTCACTGGGGGCTGTCCCCCACCACCATCTCGCTCTCTCTGTCAAAGAGTTAACTTACAGCTCCAATTCATAAAGTTCCTTGTCATTCTTCCCTTTAACTTCCAGCTGAGTCTCCATCTGGAGCGCGGAACCCACCACGCTTACTAATTATGCCTGGGCTGCTAAGACCCACTCGAGAAGGTGTCTAGGGTGAGGCACCTTTGGCTATTCGAGAGGGCGCCTGCGGCCTACGTAAGTGGTGCAAACTTCTTGTCTTGAAGTTTGATTGGTCTTCCGCGTAAACCAAGCTACTCAGTCTCTTTTCTCCACCGAATTTTCCTACTGAGCTCTCCTCATACTATTATTCTTGACATCTCTGATTAGCATATAAATAGTCGCCTAGGCCATCTCTCCTTCGAATACCCTGGATCAGTTGGGGCTGGTCCCCGGCAGGTGGCGACCGAACAGGGACCTCAGGAGGCAATACTCAAAGAGCTGAGCAGACACGAACCACGCAATCAGCAGGCAATAAGCATGGAGCTCAGCAGTGACGAATCATGCTGCTCAACTGGCAATAATCAAGCACGTGACCAGGCAGGAATCACGCAGCTCAGCTGGCAATTGTCAAGCAGATGAGCCGACAGGAATCACGCAGCTCAGATGGCAATTGTCATGCAGATGAGCCGGCAGGAATCACGCAGCTCAGCAGGCCCTGATCACGTGACTCTGCAGGCACTGATCACCTGGCTGATCAAGTCCAGATCCCGTGACTGAGCATGCACTGATCACGTGGCTATCATGCACTGATGACGTGACTGCGCATGCACTGATGGCGTGGCTGATCAGGCACTGATCACATGGCTCATCATGCACTGATCACGTGTTTATCAGGCAATGATCAGTGACTGACAGGCGCTGATCATGGGACTGTGCACGCACTGATCACGTGGCTATCATGCACTGATCACGTGACTGCGCATGCACTGATGACGTGGCTGTTCGGGCACTGATCACGTGTTTATCAGGCAGTGATCAGTGACTGACAGGCGCTGATCAGGGGCCTGTGCACGCACTGATCAGGTGGCTGATCAGGAACTGACCACCTGACTGCGCATGCAGTGATCACGTGGCTGGTCGTTCACTGATCACGTGTTTATCATACGGTGATCACGTGACTGAGAGGCGCTGATCACGTGACTGTGCCGTCAGTGATCACGTGGCTGAGCAGGCACTGATATCGTGACTGAGCATGCACTGATCATGTGCCGGGAGCCGGGGAGGCATTCCACTCTGGACAAAGGTCATGAGGAAGGAGGCTCGGCATACGCAAATGCGGGATCGAGCCTCAGGAGTCCACCCGGATATTCTCGAGCATCTCCCCCCAAAAAAACCGGAGTCTGCCTACTGTATTGCTTTGTGCTCTCACCTCTGATTTCACTGGGGGCTGTCCCCCACCACCATCTCGCTCTCTCTGTCAAAGAGTTAACTTACAGCTCCAATTCATAAAGTTCCTTGTCATTCTTCCCTTTAACTTCCAGCTGAGTCTCCATCTGGAGCGCGGAACCCACCACGCTCACTAATTATGCCTGGGCTGCTAAGACCCACTCGAGAAGGTGTCTAGGGTGAGGCACCTTTGGCTATTCGAGAGGGCGCCTGCGGCCTACGTAAGTGGTGCAAACTTCTTGTCTTGAAGTTTGATTGGTCTTCCGCGTAAACCAAGCTACTCAGTCTCTTTTCTCCACCGAATTTTCCTACTGAGCTCTCCTCATACTATTATTCTTGACATCTCTGATTAGCATATAAATAGTCGCCTAGGCCATCTCTCCTTCGAATACCCTGGATCAGTTGGGGCTGGTCCCCGGCAGGTGGCGACCGAACAGGGACCTCAGGAGGCGATACTCAAAGAGCTGAGCAGACACGAACCACGCAATCAGCAGGCAATAAGCATGGAGCTCAGCAGTGACGAATCATGCTGCTCAACTGGCAATAATCAAGCACGTGACCAGGCAGGAATCACGCAGCTCAGCTGGCAATTGTCAAGCAGATGAGCCGACAGGAATCACGCAGCTCAGCTGCCAATTGTCATGCAGATGAGCCGGCAGGAATCACGCAGCTCAGCAGGCCCTGATCACGTGACTCTGCAGGCACTGATCACGCGGCTGATCAAGTCCAGATCACGTGACTGAGCATGCACTGATCACGTGGCTATCATGCACTGATGACGTGACTGCGCATGCACTGATGACGTGGCTGATCAGGCACTGATCACATGGCTCATCATGCACTGATCACGTGTTTATCAGGCAATGATCGGTGACTGACAGGCGCTGATCATGGGACTGTGCACGCACTGATCACGTGGCTATCATGCACTGATCACGTGACTGCGCATGCACTGATGACGTGGCTGTTCGGGCACTGATCACGTGTTTATCAGGCAGTGATCAGTGACTGACAGGCGCTGATCAGGGGACTGTGCACGCACTGATCAGGTGGCTGATCAGGAACTGACCACCTGACTGCGCATGCAGTGATCACGTGGCTGGTCGTTCACTGATCACGTGTTTATCATAGGGTGATCACGTGACTGAGAGGCGCTGATCACGTGACTGTGCCGTCAGTGATCACGTGGCTGAGCAGGCACTGATATCGTGACTGATCATGCACTGATCATGTGCCGGGAGCCGGGGAGGCATTCCACTCTGGACAAAGGTCATGAGGAAGGAGGCTCGGCATACGCAAATGCGGGATCGAGCCTCAGGAGTCCACCCGGATATTCTCGAGCATCTCCCCCCAAAAAAACCGGAGTCTGCCTACTGTATTGCTTTGTGCTCTCACCTCTGATTTCACTGGGGGCTGTCCCCCACCACCATCTCGCTCTCTCTGTCAAAGAGTTAACTTACAGCTCCAATTCATAAAGTTCCTTGTCATTCTTCCCTTTAACTTCCAGCTGAGTCTCCATCTGGAGCGCGGAACCCACCACGCTTACTAATTATGCCTGGGCTGCTAAGACCCACTCGAGAAGGTGTCTAGGGTGAGGCACCTTTCGCTATTCGAGAGGGCGCCTGCGGCCTACGTAAGTGGTGCAAACTTCTTGTCTTGAAGTTTGATTGGTCTTCCGCGTAAACCAAGCTACTCAGTCTCTTTTCTCCACCGAATTTTCCTACTGAGCTCTCCTCATACTATTATTCTTGACATCTCTGATTAGCATATAAATAGTCGCCTAGGCCATCTCTCCTTCGAATACCCTGGATCAGTTGGGGCTGGTCCCCGGCAGGTGGCGACCGAACAGGGACCTCAGGAGGCAATACTCAAAGAGCTGAGCAGACACGAACCACGCAATCAGCAGGCAATAAGCATGGAGCTCAGCAGTGACGAATCATGCTGCTCAACTGGCAATAATCAAGCACGTGACCAGGCAGGAATCACGCAGCTCAGCTGGCAATTGTCAAGCAGATGAGCCGACAGGAATCACGCAGCTCAGATGGCAATTGTCATGCAGATGAGCCGGCAGGAATCACGCAGCTCAGCAGGCCCTGATCACGTGACTCTGCAGGCACTGATCACGTGGCTGATCAAGTCCAGATCACGTGACTGAGCATGCACTGATCACGTGGCTATCATGCACTGATGACGTGACTGCGCATGCACTGATGACGTGGCTGATCAGGCACTGATCACATGGCTCATCATGCACTGATCACGTGTTTATCAGGCAATGATCAGTGACTGACAGGCGCTGATCATGGGACTGTGCACGCACTGATCACGTGGCTATCATGCACTGATCACGTGACTGCGCATGCACTGATGACGTGGCTGTTCGGGCACTGATCACGTGTTTATCAGGCAGTGATCAGTGACTGACAGGCGCTGATCAGGGGACTGTGCACGCACTGATCAGGTGGCTGATCAGGAACTGACCACCTGACTGCGCATGCAGTGATCACGTGGCTGGTCGTTCACTGATCACGTGTTTATCATAGGGTGATCACGTGACTGAGAGGCGCTGATCACGTGACTGTGCCGTCAGTGATCACGTGGCTGAGCAGGCACTGATATCGTGACTGAGCATGCACTGATCATGTGCCGGGAGCCGGGGAGGCATTCCACTCTGGACAAAGGTCATGAGGAAGGAGGCTCGGCATACGCAAATGCGGGATCGAGCCTCAGGAGTCCACCCGGATATTCTCGAGCATCTCCCCCCAAAAAAACCGGAGTCTGCCTACTGTATTGCTTTGTGCTCTCACCTCTGATTTCACTGGGGGCTGTCCCCCACCACCATCTCGCTCTCTCTGTCAAAGAGTTAACTTACAGCTCCAATTCATAAAGTTCCTTGTCATTCTTCCCTTTAACTTCCAGCTGAGTCTCCATCTGGAGCGCGGAACCCACCACGCTCACTAATTATGCCTGGGCTGCTAAGACCCACTCGAGAAGGTGTCTAGGGTGAGGCACCTTTCGCTATTCGAGAGGGCGCCTGCGGCCTACGTAAGTGGTGCAAACTTCTTGTCTTGAAGTTTGATTGGTCTTCCGCGTAAACCAAGCTACTCAGTCTCTTTTCTCCACCGAATTTTCCTACTGAGCTCTCCTCATACTATTATTCTTGACATCTCTGATTAGCATATAAATAGTCGCCTAGGCCATCTCTCCTTCGAATACCCTGGATCAGTTGGGGCTGGTCCCCGGCAGGTGGCGACCGAACAGGGACCTCAGGAGGCGATACTCAAAGAGCTGAGCAGACACGAACCACGCAATCAGCAGGCAATAAGCATGGAGCTCAGCAGTGACGAATCATGCTGCTCAACTGGCAATAATCAAGCACGTGACCAGGCAGGAATCACGCAGCTCAGCTGGCAATTGTCAAGCAGATGAGCCGACAGGAATCACGCAGCTCAGATGGCAATTGTCATGCAGATGAGCCGGCAGGAATCACGCAGCTCAGCAGGCCCTGATCACGTGACTCTGCAGGCACTGATCACGTGGCTGATCAAGTCCAGATCACGTGACTGAGCATGCACTGATCACGTGGCTATCATGCACTGATGACGTGACTGCGCATGCACTGATGACGTGGCTGATCAGGCACTGATCACATGGCTCATCATGCACTGATCACGTGTTTATCAGGCAATGATCAGTGACTGACAGGCGCTGATCATGGGACTGTGCACGCACTGATCACGTGGCTATCATGCACTGATCACGTGACTGCGCATGCACTGATGACGTGGCTGTTCGGGCACTGATCACGTGTTTATCAGGCAGTGATCAGTGACTGACAGGCGCTGATCAGGGGACTGTGCACGCACTGATCAGGTGGCTGATCAGGAACTGACCACCTGACTGCGCATGCAGTGATCACGTGGCTGGTCGTTCACTGATCACGTGTTTATCATACGGTGATCACGTGACTGAGAGGCGCTGATCACGTGACTGTGCCGTCAGTGATCACGTGGCTGAGCAGGCACTGATATCGTGACTGAGCATGCACTGATCATGTGCCGGGAGCCGGGGAGGCATTCCACTCTGGACAAAGGTCATGAGGAAGGAGGCTCGGCATACGCAAATGCGGGATCGAGCCTCAGGAGTCCACCCGGATATTCTCGAGCATCTCCCCCCCAAAAACCAGAGTCTGCCTACTGTATTGCTTTGTGCTCTCACCTCTGATTTCACTGGGGGCTGTCCCCCACCACCATCTCGCTCTCTCTGTCAAAGAGTTAACTTACAGCTCCAATTCATAAAGTTCCTTGTCATTCTTCCCTTTAACTTCCAGCTGAGTCTCCATCTGGAGCGCGGAACCCACCACGCTCACTAATTATGCCTGGGCTGCTAAGACCCACTCGAGAAGGTGTCTAGGGTGAGGCACCTTTCGCTATTCGAGAGGGCGCCTGCGGCCTACGTAAGTGGTGCAAACTTCTTGTCTTGAAGTTTGATTGGTCTTCCGCGTAAACCAAGCTACTCAGTCTCTTTTCTCCACCGAATTTTCCTACTGAGCTCTCCTCATACTATTATTCTTGACATCTCTGATTAGCATATAAATAGTCGCCTAGGCCATCTCTCCTTCGAATACCCTGGATCAGTTGGGGCTGGTCCCCGGCAGGTGGCGACCGAACAGGGACCTCAGGAGGCGATACTCAAAGAGCTGAGCAGACACGAACCACGCAATCAGCAGGCAATAAGCATGGAGCTCAGCAGTGACGAATCATGCTGCTCAACTGGCAATAATCAAGCACGTGACCAGGCAGGAATCACGCAGCTCAGCTGGCAATTGTCAAGCAGATGAGCCGACAGGAATCACGCAGCTCAGATGGCAATTGTCATGCAGATGAGCCGGCAGGAATCACGCAGCTCAGCAGGCCCTGATCACGTGACTCTGCAGGCACTGATCACGTGGCTGATCAAGTCCAGATCACGTGACTGAGCATGCACTGATCACGTGGCTATCATGCACTGATGACGTGACTGCGCATGCACTGATGACGTGGCTGATCAGGCACTGATCACATGGCTCATCATGCACTGATCACGTGTTTATCAGGCAATGATCAGTGACTGACAGGCGCTGATCATGGGACTGTGCACGCACTGATCACGTGGCTATCATGCACTGATCACGTGACTGCGCATGCACTGATGACGTGGCTGTTCGGGCACTGATCACGTGTTTATCAGGCAGTGATCAGTGACTGACAGGCGCTGATCAGGGGACTGTGCACGCACTGATCAGGTGGCTGATCAGGAACTGACCACCTGACTGCGCATGCAGTGATCACGTGGCTGGTCGTTCACTGATCACGTGTTTATCATAGGGTGATCACGTGACTGAGAAGCGCTGATCACGTGACTGTGCCGTCAGTGATCACGTGGCTGAGCAGGCACTGATATCGTGACTGAGCATGCACTGATCATGTGCCGGGAGCCGGGGAGGCATTCCACTCTGGACAAAGGTCATGAGGAAGGAGGCTCGGCATACGCAAATGCGGGATCGAGCCTCAGGAGTCCACCCGGATGTTCTCGAGCATCTCCCCCCACAAAAAAAACCGGAGTCTGCCTACTGTATTGCTTTGTGCTCTCACCTCTGATTTCACTGGGGGCTGTCCCCCACCACCATCTCGCTCTCTCTGTCAAAGAGTTAACTTACAGCTCCAATTCATAAAGTTCCTTATCATTCTTCCCTTTAACTTCCAGCTGAGTCTCCATCTGGAGCGCGGTACCCACCACGCTCACTAATTATGCCTGGGCTGCTAAGACCCACTCGAGAAGGTGTCTAGGGTGAGGCACCTTTCGCTATTCGAGAGGGCGCCTGCGGCCTACGTAAGTGGTGCAAACTTCTTGTCTTGAAGTTTGATTGGTCTTCCGCGTAAACCAAGCTACTCAGTCTCTTTTCTCCACCGAATTTTCCTACTGAGCTCTCCTCATACTATTATTCTTGACATCTCTGATTAGCATATAAATAGTCGCCTAGGCCATCTCTCCTTCGAATACCCTGGATCAGTTGGGGCTGGTCCCCGGCAGGTGGCGACCGAACAGGGACCTCAGGAGGCGATACTCAAAGAGCTGAGCAGACACGAACCACGCAATCAGCAGGCAATAAGCATGGAGCTCAGCAGTGACGAATCATGCTGCTCAACTGGCAATAATCAAGCACGTGACCAGGCAGGAATCACGCAGCTCAGCTGGCAATTGTCAAGCAGATGAGCCGACAGGAATCACGCAGCTCAGATGGCAATTGTCATGCAGATGAGCCGGCAGGAATCACGCAGCTCAGCAGGCCCTGATCACGTGACTCTGCAGGCACTGATCACGTGGCTGATCAAGTCCAGATCACGTGACTGAGCATGCACTGATCACGTGGCTATCATGCACTGATGACGTGACTGCGCATGCACTGATGACGTGGCTGATCAGGCACTGATCACATGGCTCATCATGCACTGATCACGTGTTTATCAGGCAATGATCAGTGACTGACAGGCGCTGATCATGGGACTGTGCACGCACTGATCACGTGGCTATCATGCACTGATCACGTGACTGCGCATGCACTGATGACGTGGCTGTTCGGGCACTGATCACGTGTTTATCAGGCAGTGATCAGTGACTGACAGGCGCTGATCAGGGGACTGTGCACGCACTGATCAGGTGGCTGATCAGGAACTGACCACCTGACTGCGCATGCAGTGATCACGTGGCTGGTCGTTCACTGATCACGTGTTTATCATACGGTGATCACGTGACTGAGAGGCGCTGATCACGTGACTGTGCCGTCAGTGATCACGTGGCTGAGCAGGCACTGATATCGTGACTGAGCATGCACTGATCATGTGCCGGGAGCCGGGGAGGCATTCCACTCTGGACAAAGGTCATGAGGAAGGAGGCTCGGCATACGCAAATGCGGGATCGAGCCTCAGGAGTCCACCCGGATATTCTCGAGCATCTCCCCCCAAAAAACCGGAGTCTGCCTACTGTATTGCTTTGTGCTCTCACCTCTGATTTCACTGGGGGCTGTCCCCCACCACCATCTCGCTCTCTCTGTCAAAGAGTTAACTTACAGCTCCAATTCATAAAGTTCCTTGTCATTCTTCCCTTTAACTTCCAGCTGAGTCTCCATCTGGAGCGCGGAACCCACCACGCTTACTAATTATGCCTGGGCTGCTAAGACCCACTCGAGAAGGTGTCTAGGGTGAGGCACCTTTCGCTATTCGAGAGGGCGCCTGCGGCCCACGTAAGTGGTGCAAACTTCTTGTCTTGAAGTTTGATTGGTCTTCCGCGTAAACCAAGCTACTCAGTCTCTTTTCTCCACCGAATTTTCCTACTGAGCTCTCCTCATACTATTATTCTTGACATCTCTGATTAGCATATAAATAGTCGCCTAGGCCATCTCTCCTTCGAATACCCTGGATCAGTTGGGGCTGGTCCCCGGCAGGTGGCGACCGAACAGGGACCTCAGGAGGCGATACTCAAAGAGCTGAGCAGACACGAACCACGCAATCAGCAGGCAATAAGCATGGAGCTCAGCAGTGACGAATCATGCTGCTCAACTGGCAATAATCAAGCACGTGACCAGGCAGGAATCACGCAGCTCAGCTGGCAATTGTCAAGCAGATGAGCCGACAGGAATCACGCAGCTCAGATGGCAATTGTCATGCAGATGAGCCGGCAGGAATCACGCAGCTCAGCAGGCCCTGATCACGTGACTCTGCAGGCACTGATCACGTGGCTGATCAAGTCCAGATCACGTGACTGAGCATGCACTGATCACGTGGCTATCATGCACTGATGACGTGACTGCGCATGCACTGATGACGTGGCTGATCAGGCACTGATCACATGGCTCATCATGCACTGATCACGTGTTTATCAGGCAATGATCAGTGACTGACAGGCGCTGATCATGGGACTGTGCACGCACTGATCACGTGGCTATCATGCACTGATCACGTGACTGCGCATGCACTGATGACGTGGCTGTTCGGGCACTGATCACGTGTTTATCAGGCAGTGATCAGTGACTGACAGGCGCTGATCAGGGGACTGTGCACGCACTGATCAGGTGGCTGATCAGGAACTGACCACCTGACTGCGCATGCAGTGATCACGTGGCTGGTCGTTCACTGATCACGTGTTTATCATACGGTGATCACGTGACTGAGAGGCGCTGATCACGTGACTGTGCCGTCAGTGATCACGTGGCTGAGCAGGCACTGATATCGTGACTGAGCATGCACTGATCATGTGCCGGGAGCCGGGGAGGCATTCCACTCTGGACAAAGGTCATGAGGAAGGAGGCTCGGCATACGCAAATGCGGGATCGAGCCTCAGGAGTCCACCCGGATATTCTCGAGCATCTCCCCCCAAAAAAACCGGAGTCTGCCTACTGTATTGCTTTGTGCTCTCACCTCTGATTTCACTGGGGGCTGTCCCCCACCACCATCTCGCTCTCTCTGTCAAAGAGTTAACTTACAGCTCCAATTCATAAAGTTCCTTGTCATTCTTCCCTTTAACTTCCAGCTGAGTCTCCATCTGGAGCGCGGAACCCACCACGCTTACTAATTATGCCTGGGCTGCTAAGACCCACTCGAGAAGGTGTCTAGGGTGAGGCACCTTTCGCTATTCGAGAGGGCGCCTGCGGCCTACGTAAGTGGTGCAAACTTCTTGTCTTGAAGTTTGATTGGTCTTCCGCGTAAACCAAGCTACTCAGTCTCTTTTCTCCACCGAATTTTCCTACTGAGCTCTCCTCATACTATTATTCTTGACATCTCTGATTAGCATATAAATAGTCGCCTAGGCCATCTCTCCTTCGAATACCCTGGATCAGTTGGGGCTGGTCCCCGGCAGGTGGCGACCGAACAGGGACCTCAGGAGGCGATACTCAAAGAGCTGAGCAGACACGAACCACGCAATCAGCAGGCAATAAGCATGGAGCTCAGCAGTGACGAATCATGCTGCTCAACTGGCAATAATCAAGCACGTGACCAGGCAGGAATCACGCAGCTCAGCTGGCAATTGTCAAGCAGATGAGCCGACAGGAATCACGCAGCTCAGATGGCAATTGTCATGCAGATGAGCCGGCAGGAATCACGCAGCTCAGCAGGCCCTGATCACGTGACTCTGCAGGCACTGATCACGTGGCTGATCAAGTCCAGATCACGTGACTGAGCATGCACTGATCACGTGGCTATCATGCACTGATGACGTGACTGCGCATGCACTGATGACGTGGCTGATCAGGCACTGATCACATGGCTCATCATGCACTGATCACGTGTTTATCAGGCAATGATCAGTGACTGACAGGCGCTGATCATGGGACTGTGCACGCACTGATCACGTGGCTATCATGCACTGATCACGTGACTGCGCATGCACTGATGACGTGGCTGTTCGGGCACTGATCACGTGTTTATCAGGCAGTGATCAGTGACTGACAGGCGCTGATCAGGGGACTGTGCACGCACTGATCAGGTGGCTGATCAGGAACTGACCACCTGACTGCGCATGCAGTGATCACGTGGCTGGTCGTTCACTGATCACGTGTTTATCATACGGTGATCACGTGACTGAGAGGCGCTGATCACGTGACTGTGCCGTCAGTGATCACGTGGCTGAGCAGGCACTGATATCGTGACTGAGCATGCACTGATCATGTGCCGGGAGCCGGGGAGGCATTCCACTCTGGACAAAGGTCATGAGGAAGGAGGCTCGGCATACGCAAATGCGGGATCGAGCCTCAGGAGTCCACCCGGATATTCTCGAGCATCTCCCCCAAAAAAACCGGAGTCTGCCTACTGTATTGCTTTGTGCTCTCACCTCTGATTTCACTGGGGGCTGTCCCCCACCACCATCTCGCTCTCTCTGTCAAAGAGTTAACTTACAGCTCCAATTCATAAAGTTCCTTGTCATTCTTCCCTTTAACTTCCAGCTGAGTCTCCATCTGGAGCGCGGAACCCACCACGCTCACTAATTATGCCTGGGCTGCTAAGACCCACTCGAGAAGGTGTCTAGGGTGAGGCACCTTTCGCTATTCGAGAGGGCGCCTGCGGCCTACGTAAGTGGTGCAAACTTCTTGTCTTGAAGTTTGATTGGTCTTCCGCGTAAACCAAGTTACTCAGTCTCTTTTCTCCACCGAATTTTCCTACTGAGCTCTCCTCATACTATTATTATTGACATCTCTGATTAGCATATAAATAGTCGCCTAGGCCATCTCTCCTTCGAATACCCTGGATCAGTTGGGGCTGGTCCCCGGCAGGTGGCGACCGAACAGGAACCTCAGGAGGCGATACTCAAAGAGCTGAGCAGACACGAACCACGCAATCAGCAGGCAATAAGCATGGAGCTCAGCAGTGACGAATCATGCTGCTCAACTGGCAATAATCAAGCACGTGACCAGGCAGGAATCACGCAGCTCAGCTGGCAATTGTCAAGCAGATGAGCCGACAGGAATCACGCAGCTCAGATGGCAATTGTCATGCAGATGAGCCGGCAGGAATCACGCAGCTCAGCAGGCCCTGATCACGTGACTCTGCAGGCACTGATCACGTGGCTGATCAAGTAGAGATCACGTGACTGAGCATGCACTGATCACGTGGCTATCATGCACTGATGACGTGACTGCGCATGCACTGATGACGTGGCTGATCAGGCACTGATCACATGGCTCATCATGCACTGATCACGTGTTTATCAGGCAATGATCAGTGACTGACAGGCGCTGATCATGGGACTGTGCACGCACTGATCACGTGGCTATCATGCACTGATCACGTGACTGCGCATGCACTGATGACGTGGCTGTTCGGGCACTGATCACGTGTTTATCAGGCAGTGATCAGTGACTGACAGGCGCTGATCAGGGGACTGTGCACGCACTGATCAGGTGGCTGATCAGGAACTGACCACCTGACTGCGCATGCAGTGATCACGTGGCTGGTCGTTCACTGATCACGTGTTTATCATACGGTGATCACGTGACTGAGAGGCGCTGATCACGTGACTGTGCCGTCAGTGATCACGTGGCTGAGCAGGCACTGATATCGTGACTGAGCATGCACTGATCATGTGCCGGGAGCCGGGAGGCATTCCACTCTGGACAAAGGTCATGAGGAAGGAGGCTCGGCATACGCAAATGCGGGATCGAGCCTCAGGAGTCCACCCGGATATTCTCGAGCATCTCCCCCAAAAAACCGGAGTCTGCCTACTGTATTGCTTTGTGCTCTCACCTCTGATTTCACTGGGGCTGTCCCCCACCACCATCTCGCTCTCTCTGTCAAAGAGTTAACTTACAGCTCCAATTCATAAAGTTCCTTGTCATTCTTCCCTTTAACTTCCAGCTGAGTCTCCATCTGGAGCGCGGAACCCACCACGCTCACTAATTATGCCTGGGCTGCTAAGACCCACTCGAGAAGGTGTCTAGGGTGAGGCACCTTTCGCTATTCGAGAGGCGCCTGCGGCCTACGTAAGTGGTGCAAACTTCTTGTCTTGAAGTTTGATTGGTCTTCCGCGTAAACCAAGCTACTCAGTCTCTTTTCTCCACCGAATTTTCCTACTGAGCTCTCCTCATACTATTATTCTTGACATCTCTGATTAGCATATAAATAGTCGCCTAGGCCATCTCTCCTTCGAATACCCTGGATCAGTTGGGGCTGGTCTCGGCAGGTGGCGACCGAACAGGGACCTCAGGAGGCGATACTCAAAGAGCTGAGCAGACACGAACCACGCAATCAGCAGGCAAT